>NW_027168189.1:0-55609 GCF_040954835.1 Lepisosteus oculatus
GTAAGTTATGGGTCAGTAACAGCTCACTTTTCAAAACGTGTTTTTCAGCCCAAAATAAACACGTTTTTTCAGACAGCTGTATCCCTATGTAACTGCAAGGCTCAGAAGAGCCCACACACTCAGGTCTTAACCCCAGTGCGCTGAAAGTGTCAAAACATGTTTTTCAGCAGAAATAAACATGTTTCTGCAAGTTTGGTCAACCCCATGTAACTTATGTTGCAGTAACAGCTCACTTTTCAAAACGTGTTTTTCAGCCCGAAATAAACGCGTTTTTTCAGACAGCTGTATCCCTATGTAACTGCAAGGCTCAGAAGAGCCCACACACTCAGGTCTTAACCCCAGTGTGCTGAAAGTGTCAAAACGTGTTTTTCAGCAGAAATAAACATGTTTCTGCAAGTTTGGTCAGCCCCATGTAAGTTATGGGTCAGTAACAGCTCACTTTTCAAAACGTGTTTTTCAGCCCGAAATAAACGCGTTTTTTCAGACAGCTGTATCCCTATGTAACTGCAAGGCTCAGAAGAGCCCACACACTCAGGTCTTAACCCCAGTGTGCTGAAAGTGTCAAAACATGTTTTTCAGCAGAAATAAACATGTTTCTGCAAGTTTGGTCAACCCCATGTAGCTTATGGGGCAGTAACAGCTCACTTTTCAAAACGTGTTTTTTCAGATCGAAATAACGCGTTTTTTCAGACAGCTGTATCCCTATGTAACTGCAAGGCTCAGAAGAGCCCACACACTCAGGTCTTAACCCCAGTGTGCTGAAAGTGTCAAATCGTGTTTTTCAGCAGAAATAAACATGTTTCTGCAAGTTTGGTCAGCCCCATGTAAGTTATGGGTCAGTAACAGCTCACTTTTCAAAACGTGTTTTTCAGCCCGAAATAAACGCGTTTTTTCAGACAGCTGTATCCCTATGTAACTGCAAGGCTCAGAAGAGCCCACACACTCAGGTCTTAACCCCAGTGTGCTGAAAGTGTCAAAACGTGTTTTTCAGCAGAAATAAACATGTTTCTGCAAGTTTGGTCAACCCCATGTAAGTTATGGGGCAGTAACAGCACACTTTTCAAAACGTGTTTTTCAGCCCGAAATAAACGCGTTTTTTCAGACAGCTGTATCCCTATGTAACTGCAAGGCTCAGAAGAGCCCAAACACTCAGGTCTTAACCCCAGTGTGCTGAAAGTGTCAAAACGTGTTTTTCAGCAGAAATAAACATGTTTCTGCAAGTTTGGTCAACCCCATGTAAGTTATGGGGCAGTAACAGCACACTTTTCAAAACGTGTTTTCAGCCCAAAATAAACGCGTTTTTTCAGACAGCTGTATCCCTATGTAACTGCAAGGCTCAGAAGAGCCCACACACTCAGGTCTTAACCCCAGTGTGCTGAAAGTGTCAAAACGTGTTTTTCAGCAGAAATAAACATGTTTCTGCAAGTTAGGTCAGCCCCATGTAAGTTATGGGTCAGTAACAGCTCACTTTTCAAAACGTGTTTTTCAGCCCGAAATAAACGCGTTTTTTCAGACAGCTGTATCCCTATGTAACTGCAAGGCTCAGAAGAGCCCACACACTCAGGTCTTAACCCCAGTGTGCTGAAAGTGTCAAAACGTGTTTTTCAGCAGAAATAAACATGTTTCTGCAAGTTTGGTCAGCCCCATGTAAGTTATGGGTCAGTAACAGCTCACTTTTCAAAACGTGTTTTTCAGCCCGAAATAAACGCGTTTTTTCAGACAGCTGTATCCCTATGTAACTGCAAGGCTCAGAAGAGCCCACACACTCAGGTCTTAACCCCAGTGTGCTGAAAGTGTCAAATCGTGTTTTTCAGCAGAAATAAACATGTTTCTGCAAGTTTGGTCAACCCCATGTAACTTATGTTGCAGTAACAGCTCACTTTTCAAAACGTGTTTTTCAGCCCGAAATAAACACGTTTTTTCATACAGCTGTATCCCTATGTAACTGTAAGGCTCAGAAGAGCCCACACACTCAGGTCTTAACCCCAGTGTGCTGAAAGTGTCAAATCGTGTTTTTCAGCAGAAATAAACATGTTTCTGCAAGTTTGGTCAGCCCCATGTAAGTTATGGGTCAGTATCAGCTCACTTTTCAAAACGTGTTTTTCAGCCCGAAATAAACACGTTTTTTCAGACAGCTGTATCCCTATGTAACTGCAAGGCTCAGAAGAGCCCACACACTCAGGTCTTAACCCCAGTGTGCTGAAAGTGTCAAAACATGTTTTTCAGCAGAAATAAACATGTTTCTGCAAGTTTGGTCAACCCCATGTAACTTATGGGGCAGTAACAGCTCACTTTTCAAAACGTGTTTTTCAGCCCGAAATAAACGCGTTTTTTCAGACAGCTGTATCCCTATGTAACTGCAAGGTTCAGAAGAGCCCACACACTCAGGTCTTAACCCCAGTGTGCTGAAAGTGTCAAAACATGTTTTTCAGCAGAAATAAACATGTTTCTGCAAGTTTGGTCAACCCCATGTAAGTTATGGGTCAGTAACAGCTCACTTTTCAAAACGTGTTTTTCAGCCCAAAATTAACACGTTTTTTCAGACAGCTGTATCCCTATGTAACTGCAAGGCTCAGAAGAGCCCACACACTCAGGTCTTAACCCCAGTGCGCTGAAAGTGTCAAAACATGTTTTTCAGCAGAAATAAACATGTTTCTGCAAGTTTGGTCAACCCCATGTAACTTATGTTGCAGTAACAGCTCACTTTTCAAAACGTGTTTTTCAGCCCGAAATAAACGCGTTTTTTCAGACAGCTGTATCCCTATGTAACTGCAAGGCTCAGAAGAGCCCACACACTCAGGTCTTAACCCCAGTGTGCTGAAAGTGTCAAAACGTGTTTTTCAGCAGAAATAAACATGTTTCTGCAAGTTTGGTCAGCCCCATGTAAGTTATGGGTCAGTAACAGCTCACTTTTCAAAACGTGTTTTTCAGCCCGAAATAAACGCGTTTTTTCAGACAGCTGTATCCCTATGTAACTGCAAGGCTCAGAAGAGCCCACACACTCAGGTCTTAACCCCAGTGTGCTGAAAGTGTCAAAACGTGTTTTTCAGCAGAAATAAACATGTTTCTGCAAGTTTGGTCAACCCCATGTAAGTTATGGGGCAGTAACAGCACACTTTTCAAAACGTGTTTTTCAGCCCGAAATAAACGCGTTTTTTCAGACAGCTGTATCCCTATGTAACTGCAAGGCTCAGAAGAGCCCAAACACTCAGGTCTTAACCCCAGTGTGCTGAAAGTGTCAAAACGTGTTTTTCAGCAGAAATAAACATGTTTCTGCAAGTTTGGTCAACCCCATGTAAGTTATGGGGCAGTAACAGCACACTTTTCAAAACGTGTTTTTCAGCCCAAAATAAACGCGTTTTTTCAGACAGCTGTATCCCTATGTAACTGCAAGGCTCAGAAGAGCCCACACACTCAGGTCTTAACCCCAGTGTGCTGAAAGTGTCAAAACGTGTTTTTCAGCAGAAATAAACATGTTTCTGCAAGTTAGGTCAGCCCCATGTAAGTTATGGGTCAGTAACAGCTCACTTTTCAAAACGTGTTTTTCAGCCCGAAATAAACGCGTTTTTTCAGACAGCTGTATCCCTATGTAACTGCAAGGCTCAGAAGAGCCCACACACTCAGGTCTTAACCCCAGTGTGCTGAAAGTGTCAAAACGTGTTTTTCAGCAGAAATAAACATGTTTCTGCAAGTTTGGTCAGCCCCATGTAAGTTATGGGTCAGTAACAGCTCACTTTTCAAAACGTGTTTTTCAGCCCGAAATAAACGCGTTTTTTCAGACAGCTGTATCCCTATGTAACTGCAAGGCTCAGAAGAGCCCACACACTCAGGTCTTAACCCCAGTGTGCTGAAAGTGTCAAATCGTGTTTTTCAGCAGAAATAAACATGTTTCTGCAAGTTTGGTCAACCCCATGTAACTTATGTTGCAGTAACAGCTCACTTTTCAAAACGTGTTTTTCAGCCCGAAATAAACACGTTTTTTCATACAGCTGTATCCCTATGTAACTGTAAGGCTCAGAAGAGCCCACACACTCAGGTCTTAACCCCAGTGTGCTGAAAGTGTCAAATCGTGTTTTTCAGCAGAAATAAACATGTTTCTGCAAGTTTGGTCAGCCCCATGTAAGTTATGGGTCAGTATCAGCTCACTTTTCAAAACGTGTTTTTCAGCCCGAAATAAACGCGTTTTTTCAAACAGCTGTATCCCTATGTAACTGCAAGGCTCAGAAGAGCCCACACACTCAGGTCTTAACCCCAGTGTGCTGAAAGTGTCAAAACATGTTTTTCAGCAGAAATAAACATGTTTCTGCAAGTTTGGTCAACCCCATGTAACTTATGTTGCAGTAACAGCTCACTTTTCAAAACGTGTTTTTCAGCCCGAAATAAACACGTTTTTTCAGACAGCTGTATCCCTATGTAACTGCAAGGCTCAGAAGAGCCCACACACTCAGGTCTTAACCCCAGTGTGCTGAAAGTGTCAAAACATGTTTTTCAGCAGAAATAAACATGTTTCTGCAAGTTTGGTCAACCCCATGTAACTTATGGGGCAGTAACAGCTCACTTTTCAAAACGTGTTTTTCAGCCCGAAATAAACGCGTTTTTTCAGACAGCTGTATCCCTATGTAACTGCAAGGTTCAGAAGAGCCCACACACTCAGGTCTTAACCCCAGTGTGCTGAAAGTGTCAAAACATGTTTTTCAGCAGAAATAAACATGTTTCTGCAAGTTTGGTCAACCCCATGTAAGTTATGGGTCAGTAACAGCTCACTTTTCAAAACGTGTTTTTCAGCCCAAAATAAACACGTTTTTTCAGACAGCTGTATCCCTATGTAACTGCAAGGCTCAGAAGAGCCCACACACTCAGGTCTTAACCCCAGTGCGCTGAAAGTGTCAAAACATGTTTTCAGCAGAAATAAACATGTTTCTGCAAGTTTGGTCAACCCCATGTAACTTATGTTGCATTAACAGCTCACTTTTCAAAACGTGTTTTTCAGCCCGAAATAAACGCGTTTTTTCAGACAGCTGTATCCCTATGTAACTGCAAGGCTCAGAAGAGCCCACACACTCAGGTCTTAACCCCAGTGTGCTGAAAGTGTCAAAACGTGTTTTTCAGCAGAAATAAACATGTTTCTGCAAGTTTGGTCAGCCCCATGTAAGTTATGGGTCAGTAACAGCTCACTTTTCAAAACGTGTTTTTCAGCCCGAAATAAACGCGTTTTTCAGACAGCTGTATCCCTATGTAACTGCAAGGCTCAGAAGAGCCCACACACTCAGGTCTTAACCCCAGTGTGCTGAAAGTGTCAAAACATGTTTTTCAGCAGAAATAAACATGTTTCTGCAAGTTTGGTCAACCCCATGTAAGTTATGGGGTCAGTAACAGCTCACTTTTCAAAACGTGTTTTTCAGCCCAAAATAAACACGTTTTTTCAGACAGCTGTATCCCTATGTAACTGCAAGGCTCAGAAGAGCACACACACTCAGGTCTTAACCCCAGTGCGCTGAAAGTGTCAAAACATGTTTTTCAGCAGAAATAAACATGTTTCTGCAAGTTTGGTCAACCCCATGTAACTTATGTTGCAGTAACAGCTCACTTTTCAAAACGTGTTTTTCAGCCCGAAATAAACGCGTTTTTTCAGACAGCTGTATCCCTATGTAACTGCAAGGCTCAGAAGAGCCCACACACTCAGGTCTTAACCCCAGTGTGCTGAAAGTGTCAAAACGTGTTTTTCAGCAGAAATAAACATGTTTCTGCAAGTTTGGTCAGCCCCATGTAAGTTATGGGTCAGTAACAGCTCACTTTTCAAAACGTGTTTTTCAGCCCGAAATAAACGCGTTTTTTCAGACAGCTGTATCCCTATGTAACTGCAAGGCTCAGAAGAGCCCACACACTCAGGTCTTAACCCCAGTGTGCTGAAAGTGTCAAAACATGTTTTTCAGCAGAAATAAACATGTTTCTGCAAGTTTGGTCAACCCCATGTAGCTTATGGGGCAGTAACAGCTCACTTTTCAAAACGTGTTTTTCAGATCGAAATAAACGCGTTTTTTCAGACAGCTGTATCCCTATGTAACTGCAAGGCTCAGAAGAGCCCACACACTCAGGTCTTAACCCCAGTGTGCTGAAAGTGTCAAATCGTGTTTTTCAGCAGAAATAAACATGTTTCTGCAAGTTTGGTCAGCCCCATGTAAGTTATGGGTCAGTAACAGCTCACTTTTCAAAACGTGTTTTTCAGCCCGAAATAAACGCGTTTTTTCAGACAGCTGTATCCCTATGTAACTGCAAGGCTCAGAAGAGCCCACACACTCAGGTCTTAACCCCAGTGTGCTGAAAGTGTCAAAACATGTTTTTCAGCAGAAATAAACATGTTTCTGCAAGTTTGGTCAACCCCATGTAACTTATGTTGCAGTAACAGCTCACTTTTCAAAACGTGTTTTTCAGCCCGAAATAAACACGTTTTTTCAGACAGCTGTATCCCTATGTAACTGCAAGGCTCAGAAGAGCCCACACACTCAGGTCTTAACCCCAGTGTGCTGAAAGTGTCAAAACGTGTTTTTCAGCAGAAATAAACATGTTTCTGCAAGTTTGGTCAGCCCCATGTAAGTTATGGGTCAGTAACAGCTCACTTTTCAAAACGTGTTTTTCAGCCCGAAATAAACGCGTTTTTTCAGACATCTGTATCCCTATGTAACTGCAAGGCTCAGAAGAGCCCACACACTCAGGTCTTAACCCCAGTGTGCTGAAAGTGTCAAAACGTGTTTTTCAGCAGAAATAAACATGTTTCTGCAAGTTTGGTCAACCCCATGTAACTTATGGGGCAGTAACAGCTCACTTTTCAAAACGTGTTTTTCAGCCCGAAATAAATGCGTTTTTTCAGACAGCTATATCCCTATGTAACTGCAAGGCTCAGAAGAGCCCACACACTCAGGTCTTAACCCCAGTGTGCTGAAAGTGTCAAAACATGTTTTTCAGCAGAAATAAACATGTTTCTGCAAGTTTGGTCAACCCCATGTAACTTATGTTGCAGTAACAGCTCACTTTTCAAAACGTGTTTTTCAGCCCGAAATAAACACGTTTTTTCATACAGCTGTATCCCTATGTAACTGCAAGGCTCAGAAGAGCCCACACACTCAGGTCTTAACCCCAGTGTGCTGAAAGTGTCAAATCGTGTTTTTCAGCAGAAATAAACATGTTTCTGCAAGTTTGGTCAGCCCCATGTAAGTTATGGGTCAGTAACAGCTCACTTTTCAAAACGTGTTTTTCAGCCCGAAATAAACGCGTTTTTTCAGACATCTGTATCCCTATGTAACTGCAAGGCTCAGAAGAGCCCACACACTCAGGTCTTAACCCCAGTGTGCTGAAAGTGTCAAAACATGTTTTTCAGCAGAAATAAACATGTTTCTGCAAGTTTGGTCAACCCCATGTAACTTATGGGGCAGTAACAGCTCACTTTTCAAAACGTGTTTTTCAGCCCAAAATAAACGCGTTTTTTCAGACAGCTGTATCCCTATGTAACTGCAAGGCTCAGAAGAGCCCACACACTCAGGTCTTAACCCCAGTGTGCTGAAAGTGTCAAAACATGTTTTTCAGCAGAAATAAACATGTTTCTGCAAGTTTGGTCAACCCCATGTAACTTATGTTGCAGTAACAGCTCACTTTTCAAAACGTGTTTTTCAGCCCGAAATAAACGCGTTTTTTCAGACAGCTGTATCCCTATGTAACTGCAAGGCTCAGAAGAGCCCACACACTCAGGTCTTAACCCCAGTGTGCTGAAAGTGTCAAAACGTGTTTTTCAGCAGAAATAAACATGTTTCTGCAAGTTTGGTCAGCCCCATGTAAGTTATGGGTCAGTAACAGCTCACTTTTCAAAACGTGTTTTTCAGCCCGAAATAAACGCGTTTTTTCAGACAGCTGTATCCCTATGTAACTGCAAGGCTCAGAAGAGCCCACACACTCAGGTCTTAACCCCAGTGTGCTGAAAGTGTCAAAACGTGTTTTTCAGCAGAAATAAACATGTTTCTGCAAGTTTGGTCAACCCCATGTAAGTTATGGGGCAGTAACAGCACACTTTTCAAAACGTGTTTTTCAACCCGAAATAAACGCGTTTTTTCAGACAGCTGTATCCCTATGTAACTGCAAGGCTCAGAAGAGCCCAAACACTCAGGTCTTAACCCCAGTGTGCTGAAAGTGTCAAAACGTGTTTTTCAGCAGAAATAAACATGTTTCTGCAAGTTTGGTCAACCCCATGTAAGTTATGGGGCAGTAACAGCACACTTTTCAAAACGTGTTTTTCAGCCCAAAATAAACGCGTTTTTTCAGACAGCTGTATCCCTATGTAACTGCAAGGCTCAGAAGAGCCCACACACTCAGGTCTTAACCCCAGTGTGCTGAAAGTGTCAAAACGTGTTTTTCAGCAGAAATAAACATGTTTCTGCAAGTTAGGTCAGCCCCATGTAAGTTATGGGTCAGTAACAGCTCACTTTTCAAAACGTGTTTTTCAGCCCGAAATAAACGCGTTTTTTCAGACAGCTGTATCCCTATGTAACTGCAAGGCTCAGAAGAGCCCACACACTCAGGTCTTAACCCCAGTGTGCTGAAAGTGTCAAAACGTGTTTTTCAGCAGAAATAAACATGTTTCTGCAAGTTTGGTCAGCCCCATGTAAGTTATGGGTCAGTAACAGCTCACTTTTCAAAACGTGTTTTTCAGCCCGAAATAAACGCGTTTTTTCAGACAGCTGTATCCCTATGTAACTGCAAGGCTCAGAAGAGCCCACACACTCAGGTCTTAACCCCAGTGTGCTGAAAGTGTCAAATCGTGTTTTTCAGCAGAAATAAACATGTTTCTGCAAGTTTGGTCAACCCCATGTAACTTATGTTGCAGTAACAGCTCACTTTTCAAAACGTGTTTTTCAGCCCGAAATAAACACGTTTTTTCATACAGCTGTATCCCTATGTAACTGTAAGGCTCAGAAGAGCCCACACACTCAGGTCTTAACCCCAGTGTGCTGAAAGTGTCAAATCGTGTTTTTCAGCAGAAATAAACATGTTTCTGCAAGTTTGGTCAGCCCCATGTAAGTTATGGGTCAGTATCAGCTCACTTTTCAAAACGTGTTTTTCAGCCCGAAATAAACGCGTTTTTTCAAACAGCTGTATCCCTATGTAACTGCAAGGCTCAGAAGAGCCCACACACTCAGGTCTTAACCCCAGTGTGCTGAAAGTGTCAAAACATGTTTTTCAGCAGAAATAAACATGTTTCTGCAAGTTTGGTCAACCCCATGTAACTTATGTTGCAGTAACAGCTCACTTTTCAAAACGTGTTTTTCAGCCCGAAATAAACACGTTTTTTCAGACAGCTGTATCCCTATGTAACTGCAAGGCTCAGAAGAGCCCACACACTCAGGTCTTAACCCCAGTGTGCTGAAAGTGTCAAAACATGTTTTTCAGCAGAAATAAACATGTTTCTGCAAGTTTGGTCAACCCCATGTAAGTTATGGGTCAGTAACAGCTCACTTTTCAAAACGTGTTTTTCAGCCCAAAATAAACACGTTTTTTCAGACAGCTGTATCCCTATGTAACTGCAAGGCTCAGAAGAGCCCACACACTCAGGTCTTAACCCCAGTGCGCTGAAAGTGTCAAAACATGTTTTTCAGCAGAAATAAACATGTTTCTGCAAGTTTGGTCAACCCCATGAACTTATGTTGCAGTAACAGCTCACTTTTCAAAACGTGTTTTTCAGCCCGAAATAAACGCGTTTTTTCAGACAGCTGTATCCCTATGTAACTGCAAGGCTCAGAAGAGCCCACACACTCAGGTCTTAACCCCAGTGTGCTGAAAGTGTCAAAACGTGTTTTTCAGCAGAAATAAACATGTTTCTGCAAGTTTGGTCAGCCCCATGTAAGTTATGGGTCAGTAACAGCTCACTTTTCAAAACGTGTTTTTCAGCCCGAAATAAACGCGTTTTTTCAGACAGCTGTATCCCTATGTAACTGCAAGGCTCAGAAGAGCCCACACACTCAGGTCTTAACCCCAGTGTGCTGAAAGTGTCAAAACATGTTTTTCAGCAGAAATAAACATGTTTCTGCAAGTTTGGTCAACCCCATGTAAGTTATGGGTCAGTAACAGCTCACTTTTCAAAACGTGTTTTTCAGCCCAAAATAAACACGTTTTTTTCAGACAGCTGTATCCCTATGTAACTGCAAGGCTCAGAAGAGCCCACACACTCAGGTCTTAACCCCAGTGCGCTGAAAGTGTCAAAACATGTTTTCAGCAGAAATAAACATGTTTCTGCAAGTTTGGTCAACCCCATGTAACTTATGTTGCAGTAACAGCTCACTTTTCAAAACGTGTTTTTCAGCCCGAAATAAACGTGTTTTTTCAGACAGCTGTATCCCTATGTAACTGCAAGGCTCAGAAGAGCCCACACACTCAGGTCTTAACCCCAGTGTGCTGAAAGTGTCAAAACGTGTTTTTCAGCAGAAATAAACATGTTTCTGCAAGTTTGGTCAACCCCATGTAAGTTATGGGGCAGTAACAGCACACTTTTCAAAACGTGTTTTTCAGCCCAAAATAAACGCGTTTTTTCAGACAGCTGTATCCCTATGTAACTGCAAGGCTCAGAAGAGCCCACACACTCAGGTCTTAACCCCAGTGTGCTGAAAGTGTCAAAACGTGTTTTTCAGCAGAAATAAACATGTTTCTGCAAGTTAGGTCAGCCCCATGTAAGTTATGGGTCAGTAACAGCTCACTTTTCAAAACGTGTTTTTCAGCCCGAAATAAACACGTTTTTTCAGACAGCTGTATCCCTATGTAACTGCAAGGCTCAGAAGAGCCCACACACTCAGGTCTTAACCCCAGTGTGCTGAAAGTGTCAAAACGTGTTTTTCAGCAGAAATAAACATGTTTCTGCAAGTTTGGTCAGCCCCATGTAAGTTATGGGTCAGTAACAGCTCACTTTTCAAAACGTGTTTTTCAGCCCGAAATAAACGCGTTTTTTCAGACAGCTGTATCCCTATGTAACTGCAAGGCTCAGAAGAGCCCACACACTCAGGTCTTAACCCCAGTGTGCTGAAAGTGTCAAATCGTGTTTTTCAGCAGAAATAAACATGTTTCTGCAAGTTTGGTCAACCCCATGTAACTTATGTTGCAGTAACAGCTCACTTTTCAAAACGTGTTTTTCAGCCCGAAATAAACACGTTTTTTCATACAGCTGTATCCCTATGTAACTGTAAGGCTCAGAAGAGCCCACACACTCAGGTCTTAACCCCAGTGTGCTGAAAGTGTCAAATCGTGTTTTTCAGCAGAAATAAACATGTTTCTGCAAGTTTGGTCAGCCCCATGTAAGTTATGGGTCAGTATCAGCTCACTTTTCAAAACGTGTTTTTCAGCCCGAAATAAACGCGTTTTTTCAAACAGCTGTATCCCTATGTAACTGCAAGGCTCAGAAGAGCCCACACACTCAGGTCTTAACCCCAGTGTGCTGAAAGTGTCAAAACATGTTTTTCAGCAGAAATAAACATGTTTCTGCAAGTTTGGTCAACCCCATGTAACTTATGTTGCAGTAACAGCTCACTTTTCAAAACGTGTTTTTCAGCCCGAAATAAACACGTTTTTTCAGACAGCTGTATCCCTATGTAACTGCAAGGCTCAGAAGAGCCCACACACTCAGGTCTTAACCCCAGTGTGCTGAAAGTGTCAAAACATGTTTTTCAGCAGAAATAAACATGTTTCTGCAAGTTTGGTCAACCCCATGTAACTTATGGGGCAGTAACAGCTCACTTTTCAAAACGTGTTTTTCAGCCCGAAATAAACGCGTTTTTTCAGACAGCTGTATCCCTATGTAACTGCCAAGGTTCAGAAGAGCCCCACACACTCAGGTCTTAACCCCAGTGTGCTGAAAGTGTCAAAACATGTTTTTCAGCAGAAATAAACATGTTTCTGCAAGTTTGGTCAACCCCATGTAAGTTATGGGTCAGTAACAGCTCACTTTTCAAAACGTGTTTTTCAGCCCAAAATAAACACGTTTTTTCAGACAGCTGTATCCCTATGTAACTGCAAGGCTCAGAAGAGCCCACACACTCAGGTCTTAACCCCAGTGCGCTGAAAGTGTCAAAACATGTTTTTCAGCAGAAATAAACATGTTTCTGCAAGTTTGGTCAACCCCATGTAACTTATGTTGCAGTAACAGCTCACTTTTCAAAACGTGTTTTTCAGCCCGAAATAAACGCGTTTTTTCAGACAGCTGTATCCCTATGTAACTGCAAGGCTCAGAAGAGCCCACACACTCAGGTCTTAACCCCAGTGTGCTGAAAGTGTCAAAACGTGTTTTTCAGCAGAAATAAACATGTTTCTGCAAGTTTGGTCAGCCCCATGTAAGTTATGGGTCAGTAACAGCTCACTTTTCAAAACGTGTTTTTCAGCCCGAAATAAACGCGTTTTTTCAGACAGCTGTATCCCTATGTAACTGCAAGGCTCAGAAGAGCCCACACACTCAGGTCTTAACCCCAGTGTGCTGAAAGTGTCAAAACATGTTTTTCAGCAGAAATAAACATGTTTCTGCAAGTTTGGTCAACCCCATGTAAGTTATGGGTCAGTAACAGCTCACTTTTCAAAACGTGTTTTTCAGCCCAAAATAAACACGTTTTTTCAGACAGCTGTATCCCTATGTAACTGCAAGGCTCAGAAGAGCCCACACACTCAGGTCTTAACCCCAGTGCGCTGAAAGTGTCAAAACATGTTTTTCAGCAGAAATAAACATGTTTCTGCAAGTTTGGTCAACCCCATGTAACTTATGTTGCAGTAACAGCTCACTTTTCAAAACGTGTTTTTCAGCCCGAAATAAACGCGTTTTTTCAGACAGCTGTATCCCTATGTAACTGCAAGGCTCAGAAGAGCCCACACACTCAGGTCTTAACCCCAGTGTGCTGAAAGTGTCAAAACGTGTTTTTCAGCAGAAATAAACATGTTTCTGCAAGTTTGGTCAGCCCCATGTAAGTTATGGGTCAGTAACAGCTCACTTTTCAAAACGTGTTTTTCAGCCCGAAATAAACGCGTTTTTTCAGACAGCTGTATCCCTATGTAACTGCAAGGCTCAGAAGAGCCCACACACTCAGGTCTTAACCCAGTGTGCTGAAAGTGTCAAAACATGTTTTTCAGCAGAAATAAACATGTTTCTGCAAGTTTGGTCAACCCCATGTAGCTTATGGGGCAGTAACAGCTCACTTTTCAAAACGTGTTTTTCAGATCGAAATAAACGCGTTTTTTCAGACAGCTGTATCCCTATGTAACTGCAAGGCTCAGAAGAGCCCACACACTCAGGTCTTAACCCCAGTGTGCTGAAAGTGTCAAATCGTGTTTTTCAGCAGAAATAAACATGTTCTGCAAGTTTGGTCAGCCCCATGTAAGTTATGGGTCAGTAACAGCTCACTTTTCAAAACGTGTTTTTCAGCCCGAAATAAACGCGTTTTTTCAGACAGCTGTATCCCTATGTAACTGCAAGGCTCAGAAGAGCCCACACACTCAGGTCTTAACCCCAGTGTGCTGAAAGTGTCAAAACATGTTTTTCAGCAGAAATAAACATGTTTCTGCAAGTTTGGTCAACCCCATGTAACTTATGTTGCAGTAACAGCTCACTTTTCAAAACGTGTTTTCAGCCCGAAATAAACACGTTTTTTCATACAGCTGTATCCCTATGTAACTGCAAGGCTCAGAAGAGCCCACACACTCAGGTCTTAACCCCAGTGTGCTGAAAGTGTCAAATCGTGTTTTTCAGCAGAAATAAACATGTTTCTGCAAGTTTGGTCAGCCCCATGTAAGTTATGGGTCAGTAACAGCTCACTTTTCAAAACGTGTTTTTCAGCCCGAAATAAACGCGTTTTTTCAGACATCTGTATCCCTATGTAACTGCAAGGCTCAGAAGAGCCCACACACTCAGGTCTTAACCCCAGTGTGCTGAAAGTGTCAAAACGTGTTTTTCAGCAGAAATAAACATGTTTCTGCAAGTTTGGTCAACCCCATGTAACTTATAGGGCAGTAACAGCTCACTTTTCAAAACGTGTTTTTCAGCCCAAAATAAACGCGTTTTTTCAGACAGCTGTATCCCTATGTAACTGCAAGGCTCAGAAGAGCCCACACACTCAGGTCTTAACCCCAGTGTGCTGAAAGTGTCAAAACATGTTTTTCAGCAGAAATAAACATGTTTCTGCAAGTTTGGTCAACCCCATGTAACTTATGTTGCAGTAACAGCTCACTTTTCAAAACGTGTTTTTCAGCCCGAAATAAACGCGTTTTTTCAGACAGCTGTATCCCTATGTAACTGCAAGGCTCAGAAGAGCCCACACACTCAGGTCTTAACCCCAGTGTGCTGAAAGTGTCAAAACGTGTTTTTCAGCAGAAATAAACATGTTTCTGCAAGTTTGGTCAGCCCCATGTAAGTTATGGGTCAGTAACAGCTCACTTTTCAAAACGTGTTTTTCAGCCCGAAATAAACGCGTTTTTTCAGACAGCTGTATCCCTATGTAACTGCAAGGCTCAGAAGAGCCCACACACTCAGGTCTTAACCCCAGTGTGCTGAAAGTGTCAAAACGTGTTTTTCAGCAGAAATAAACATGTTTCTGCAAGTTTGGTAAACCCCATGTAAGTTATGGGGCAGTAACAGCACACTTTTCAAAACGTGTTTTTCAGCCCGAAATAAACGCGTTTTTTCAGACAGCTGTATCCCTATGTAACTGCAAGGCTCAGAAGAGCCCAAACACTCAGGTCTTAACCCCAGTGTGCTGAAAGTGTCAAAACGTGTTTTTCAGCAGAAATAAACATGTTTCTGCAAGTTTGGTCAACCCCATGTAAGTTATGGGGCAGTAACAGCACACTTTTCAAAACGTGTTTTTCAGCCCAAAATAAACGCGTTTTTTCAGACAGCTGTATCCCTATGTAACTGCAAGGCTCAGAAGAGCCCACACACTCAGGTCTTAACCCCAGTGTGCTGAAAGTGTCAAAACGTGTTTTTCAGCAGAAATAAACATGTTTCTGCAAGTTAGGTCAGCCCCATGTAAGTTATGGGTCAGTAACAGCTCACTTTTCAAAACGTGTTTTTCAGCCCGAAATAAACGCGTTTTTTCAGACAGCTGTATCCCTATGTAACTGCAAGGCTCAGAAGAGCCCACACACTCAGGTCTTAACCCCAGTGTGCTGAAAGTGTCAAAACGTGTTTTTCAGCAGAAATAAACATGTTTCTGCAAGTTTGGTCAGCCCCATGTAAGTTATGGGTCAGTAACAGCTCACTTTTCAAAACGTGTTTTTCAGCCCGAAATAAACGCGTTTTTTCAGACAGCTGTATCCCTATGTAACTGCAAGGCTCAGAAGAGCCCACACACTCAGGTCTTAACCCCAGTGTGCTGAAAGTGTCAAATCGTGTTTTTCAGCAGAAATAAACATGTTTCTGCAAGTTTGGTCAACCCCATGTAACTTATGTTGCAGTAACAGCTCACTTTTCAAAACGTGTTTTTCAGCCCGAAATAAACACGTTTTTTCATACAGCTGTATCCCTATGTAACTGCAAGGCTCAGAAGAGCCCACACACTCAGGTCTTAACCCCATTGTGCTGAAAGTGTCAAATCGTGTTTTTCAGCAGAAATAAACATGTTTCTGCAAGTTTGGTCAGCCCCATGTAAGTTATGGGTCAGTATCAGCTCACTTTTCAAAACGTGTTTTTCAGCCCGAAATAAACGCGTTTTTTCAAACAGCTGTATCCCTATGTAACTGCACGGCTCAGAAGAGCCCACACACTCAGGTCTTAACCCCAGTGTGCTGAAAGTGTCAAAACATGTTTTTCAGCAGAAATAAACATGTTTCTGCAAGTTTGGTCAACCCCATGTAACTTATGTTGCAGTAACAGCTCACTTTTCAAAACGTGTTTTTCAGCCCGAAATAAACACGTTTTTTCAGACAGCTGTATCCCTATGTAACTGCAAGGCTCAGAAGAGCCCACACACTCAGGTCTTAACCCCAGTGTGCTGAAAGTGTCAAAACATGTTTTTCAGCAGAAATAAACATGTTTCTGCAAGTTTGGTCAACCCCATGTAACTTATGGGGCAGTAACAGCTCACTTTTCAAAACGTGTTTTTCAGCCCGAAATAAACGCGTTTTTTCAGACAGCTGTATCCCTATGTAACTGCAAGGTTCAGAAGAGCCCACACACTCAGGTCTTAACCCCAGTGTGCTGAAAGTGTCAAAACATGTTTTTCAGCAGAAATAAACATGTTTCTGCAAGTTTGGTCAACCCCATGTAAGTTATGGGTCAGTAACAGCTCACTTTTCAAAACGTGTTTTTCAGCCCAAAATAAACACGTTTTTTCAGACAGCTGTATCCCTATGTAACTGCAAGGCTCAGAAGAGCCCACACACTCAGGTCTTAACCCCAGTGCGCTGAAAGTGTCAAAACGTGTTTTTCAGCAGAAAATAAACATGTTTCTGCAAGTTTGGTCAGCCCCATGTAAGTTATGGGTCAGTAACAGCTCACTTTTCAAAACGTGTTTTTCAGCCCGAAATAAACGCGTTTTTTCAGACAGCTGTATCCCTATGTAACTGCAAGGCTCAGAAGAGCCCACACACTCAGGTCTTAACCCCAGTGTGCTGAAAGTGTCAAAACATGTTTTTCAGCAGAAATAAACATGTTTCTGCAAGTTTGGTCAACCCCATGTAAGTTATGGGTCAGTAACAGCTCACTTTTCAAAACGTGTTTTTCAGCCCAAAATAAACACGTTTTTTCAGAAAGCTGTATCCCTATGTAACTGCAAGGCTCAGAAGAGCCCACACACTCAGGTCTTAACCCCAGTGCGCTGAAAGTGTCAAAACATGTTTTTCAGCAGAAATAAACATGTTTCTGCAAGTTTGGTCAACCCCATGTAACTTATGTTGCAGTAACAGCTCACTTTTCAAAACGTGTTTTTCAGCCCGAAATAAACGCGTTTTTTCAGACAGCTGTATCCCTATGTAACTGCAAGGCTCAGAAGAGCCCACACACTCAGGTCTTAACCCCAGTGTGCTGAAAGTGTCAAAACGTGTTTTTCAGCAGAAATAAACATGTTTCTGCAAGTTTGGTCAGCCCCATGTAAGTTATGGGTCAGTAACAGCTCACTTTTCAAAACGTGTTTTTCAGCCCGAAATAAACGCGTTTTTTCAGACAGCTGTATCCCTATGTAACTGCAAGGCTCAGAAGAGCCCACACACTCAGGTCTTAACCCCAGTGTGCTGAAAGTGTCAAAACATGTTTTTCAGCAGAAATAAACATGTTTCTGCAAGTTTGGTCAACCCCATGTAGCTTATGGGGCAGTAACAGCTCACTTTTCAAAACGTGTTTTTCAGATCGAAATAAACGCGTTTTTTCAGACAGCTGTATCCCTATGTAACTGCAAGGCTCAGAAGAGCCCACACACTCAGGTCTTAACCCCAGTGTGCTGAAAGTGTCAAATCGTGTTTTTCAGCAGAAATAAACATGTTTCTGCAAGTTTGGTCAGCCCCATGTAAGTTATGGGTCAGTAACAGCTCACTTTTCAAAACGTGTTTTTCAGCCCGAAATAAACGCGTTTTTTCAGACAGCTGTATCCCTATGTAACTGCAAGGCTCAGAAGAGCCCACACACTCAGGTCTTAACCCCAGTGTGCTGAAAGTGTCAAAACATGTTTTTCAGCAGAAATAAACATGTTTCTGCAAGTTTGGTCAACCCCATGTAACTTATGTTGCAGTAACAGCTCACTTTTCAAAACGTGTTTTTCAGCCCGAAATAAACACGTTTTTTCATACAGCTGTATCCCTATGTAACTGCAAGGCTCAGAAGAGCCCACACACTCAGGTCTTAACCCCAGTGTGCTGAAAGTGTCAAATCATGTTTTTCAGCAGAAATAAACATGTTTCTGCAAGTTTGGTCAGCCCCATGTAAGTTATGGGTCAGTAACAGCTCACTTTTCAAAACGTGTTTTTCAGCCCGAAATAAACGCGTTTTTTCAGACATCTGTATCCCTATGTAACTGCAAGGCTCAGAAGAGCCCACACACTCAGGTCTTAACCCCAGTGTGCTGAAAGTGTCAAAACGTGTTTTTCAGCAGAAATAAACATGTTTCTGCAAGTTTGGTCAACCCCATGTAACTTATAGGGCAGTAACAGCTCACTTTTCAAAACGTGTTTTTCAGCCCAAAATAAACGCGTTTTTTCAGACAGCTGTATCCCTATGTAACTGCAAGGCTCAGAAGAGCCCACACACTCAGGTCTTAACCCCAGTGTGCTGAAAGTGTCAAAACATGTTTTTCAGCAGAAATAAACATGTTTCTGCAAGTTTGGTCAACCCCATGTAACTTATGTTGCAGTAACAGCTCACTTTTCAAAACGTGTTTTTCAGCCCGAAATAAACGCGTTTTTTCAGACAGCTGTATCCCTATGTAACTGCAAGGCTCAGAAGAGCCCACACACTCAGGTCTTAACCCCAGTGTGCTGAAAGTGTCAAAACGTGTTTTTCAGCAGAAATAAACATGTTTCTGCAAGTTTGGTCAGCCCCATGTAAGTTATGGGTCAGTAACAGCTCACTTTTCAAAACGTGTTTTTCAGCCCGAAATAAACGCGTTTTTTCAGACAGCTGTATCCCTATGTAACTGCAAGGCTCAGAAGAGCCCACACACTCAGGTCTTAACCCCAGTGTGCTGAAAGTGTCAAAACGTGTTTTTCAGCAGAAATAAACATGTTTCTGCAAGTTAGGTCAGCCCCATGTAAGTTATGGGTCAGTAACAGCTCACTTTTCAAAACGTGTTTTTCAGCCCGAAATAAACGCGTTTTTTCAGACAGCTGTATCCCTATGTAACTGCAAGGCTCAGAAGAGCCCACACACTCAGGTCTTAACCCCAGTGTGCTGAAAGTGTCAAAACGTGTTTTTCAGCAGAAATAAACATGTTTCTGCAAGTTTGGTCAGCCCCATGTAAGTTATGGGTCAGTAACAGCTCACTTTTCAAAACGTGTTTTTCAGCCCGAAATAAACGCGTTTTTTCAGACAGCTGTATCCCTATGTAACTGCAAGGCTCAGAAGAGCCCACACACTCAGGTCTTAACCCCAGTGTGCTGAAAGTGTCAAATCGTGTTTTTCAGCAGAAATAAACATGTTTCTGCAAGTTTGGTCAACCCCATGTAACTTATGTTGCAGTAACAGCTCACTTTTCAAAACGTGTTTTTCAGCCCGAAATAAACACGTTTTTTCATACAGCTGTATCCCTATGTAACTGCAAGGCTCAGAAGAGCCCACACACTCAGGTCTTAACCCCATTGTGCTGAAAGTGTCAAATCGTGTTTTTCAGCAGAAATAAACATGTTTCTGCAAGTTTGGTCAGCCCCATGTAAGTTATGGGTCAGTATCAGCTCACTTTTCAAAACGTGTTTTTCAGCCCGAAATAAACGCGTTTTTTCAAACAGCTGTATCCCTATGTAACTGCAAGGCTCAGAAGAGCCCACACACTCAGGTCTTAACCCCAGTGTGCTGAAAGTGTCAAAACATGTTTTTCAGCAGAAATAAACATGTTTCTGCAAGTTTGGTCAACCCCATGTAACTTATGTTGCAGTAACAGCTCACTTTTCAAAACGTGTTTTTCAGCCCGAAATAAACACGTTTTTTCAGACAGCTGTATCCCTATGTAACTGCAAGGCTCAGAAGAGCCCACACACTCAGGTCTTAACCCCAGTGTGCTGAAAGTGTCAAAACATGTTTTTCAGCAGAAATAAACATGTTTCTGCAAGTTTGGTCAACCCCATGTAAGTTATGGGTCAGTAACAGCTCACTTTTCAAAACGTGTTTTTCAGCCCAAAATAAACACGTTTTTTCAGACAGCTGTATCCCTATGTAACTGCAAGGCTCAGAAGAGCCCACACACTCAGGTCTTAACCCCAGTGCGCTGAAAGTGTCAAAACGTGTTTTTCAGCAGAAATAAACATGTTTCTGCAAGTTTGGTCAGCCCCATGTAAGTTATGGGTCAGTAACAGCTCACTTTTCAAAACGTGTTTTTCAGCCCGAAATAAACGCGTTTTTTCAGACAGCTGTATCCCTATGTAACTGCAAGGCTCAGAAGAGCCCACACACTCAGGTCTTAACCCCAGTGTGCTGAAAGTGTCAAAACATGTTTTTCAGCAGAAATAAACATGTTTCTGCAAGTTTGGTCAACCCCATGTAAGTTATGGGTCAGTAACAGCTCACTTTTCAAAACGTGTTTTTCAGCCCAAAATAAACACGTTTTTTCAGAAAGCTGTATCCCTATGTAACTGCAAGGCTCAGAAGAGCCCACACACTCAGGTCTTAACCCCAGTGCGCTGAAAGTGTCAAAACATGTTTTTCAGCAGAAATAAACATGTTTCTGCAAGTTTGGTCAACCCCATGTAACTTATGTTGCAGTAACAGCTCACTTTTCAAAACGTGTTTTTCAGCCCGAAATAAACGCGTTTTTTCAGACAGCTGTATCCCTATGTAACTGCAAGGCTCAGAAGAGCCCACACACTCAGGTCTTAACCCCAGTGTGCTGAAAGTGTCAAAACGTGTTTTTCAGCAGAAATAAACATGTTTCTGCAAGTTTGGTCAGCCCCATGTAAGTTATGGGTCAGTATCAGCTCACTTTTCAAAACGTGTTTTTCAGCCCGAAATAAACGCGTTTTTTCAAACAGCTGTATCCCTATGTAACTGCAAGGCTCAGAAGAGCCCACACACTCAGGTCTTAACCCCAGTGTGCTGAAAGTGTCAAAACATGTTTTTCAGCAGAAATAAACATGTTTCTGCAAGTTTGGTCAACCCCATGTAACTTATGTTGCAGTAACAGCTCACTTTTCAAAACGTGTTTTTCAGCCCGAAATAAACACGTTTTTTCAGACAGCTGTATCCCTATGTAACTGCAAGGCTCAGAAGAGCCCACACACTCAGGTCTTAACCCCAGTGTGCTGAAAGTGTCAAAACATGTTTTTCAGCAGAAATAAACATGTTTCTGCAAGTTTGGTCAACCCCATGTAAGTTATGGGTCAGTAACAGCTCACTTTTCAAAACGTGTTTTTCAGCCCAAAATAAACACGTTTTTTCAGACAGCTGTATCCCTATGTAACTGCAAGGCTCAGAAGAGCCCACACACTCAGGTCTTAACCCCAGTGCGCTGAAAGTGTCAAAACGTGTTTTTCAGCAGAAATAAACATGTTTCTGCAAGTTTGGTCAGCCCCATGTAAGTTATGGGTCAGTAACAGCTCACTTTTCAAAACGTGTTTTTCAGCCCGAAATAAACGCGTTTTTTCAGACAGCTGTATCCCTATGTAACTGCAAGGCTCAGAAGAGCCCACACACTCAGGTCTTAACCCCAGTGTGCTGAAAGTGTCAAAACATGTTTTTCAGCAGAAATAAACATGTTTCTGCAAGTTTGGTCAACCCCATGTAAGTTATGGGTCAGTAACAGCTCACTTTTCAAAACGTGTTTTTCAGCCCAAAATAAACACGTTTTTTCAGAAAGCTGTATCCCTATGTAACTGCAAGGCTCAGAAGAGCCCACACACTCAGGTCTTAACCCCAGTGCGCTGAAAGTGTCAAAACATGTTTTTCAGCAGAAATAAACATGTTTCTGCAAGTTTGGTCAACCCCATGTAACTTATGTTGCAGTAACAGCTCACTTTTCAAAACGTGTTTTTCAGCCCGAAATAAACGCGTTTTTTCAGACAGCTGTATCCCTATGTAACTGCAAGGCTCAGAAGAGCCCACACACTCAGGTCTTAACCCCAGTGTGCTGAAAGTGTCAAAACGTGTTTTTCAGCAGAAATAAACATGTTTCTGCAAGTTTGGTCAGCCCCATGTAAGTTATGGGTCAGTAACAGCTCACTTTTCAAAACGTGTTTTTCAGCCCGAAATAAACGCGTTTTTTCAGACAGCTGTATCCCTATGTAACTGCAAGGCTCAGAAGAGCCCACACACTCAGGTCTTAACCCCAGTGTGGTGAAAGTGTCAAAACGTGTTTTTCAGCAGAAATAAACATGTTTCTGCAAGTTTGGTAAACCCCATGTAAGTTATGGGGCAGTAACAGCACACTTTTCAAAACGTGTTTTTCAGCCCGAAATAAACGCGTTTTTTCAGACAGCTGTATCCCTATGTAACTGCAAGGCTCAGAAGAGCCCAAACACTCAGGTCTTAACCCCAGTGTGCTGAAAGTGTCAAAACGTGTTTTTCAGCAGAAATAAACATGTTTCTGCAAGTTTGGTCAACCCCATGTAAGTTATGGGGCAGTAACAGCACACTTTTCAAAACGTGTTTTTCAGCCCAAAATAAACGCGTTTTTTCAGACAGCTGTATCCCTATGTAACTGCAAGGCTCAGAAGAGCCCACACACTCAGGTCTTAACCCCAGTGTGCTGAAAGTGTCAAAACGTGTTTTTCAGCAGAAATAAACATGTTTCTGCAAGTTAGGTCAGCCCCATGTAAGTTATGGGTCAGTAACAGCTCACTTTTCAAAACGTGTTTTTCAGCCCGAAATAAACGCGTTTTTTCAGACAGCTGTATCCCTATGTAACTGCAAGGCTCAGAAGAGCCCACACACTCAGGTCTTAACCCCAGTGTGCTGAAAGTGTCAAAACGTGTTTTTCAGCAGAAATAAACATGTTTCTGCAAGTTTGGTCAGCCCCATGTAAGTTATGGGTCAGTAACAGCTCACTTTTCAAAACGTGTTTTTCAGCCCGAAATAAACGCGTTTTTTCAGACAGCTGTATCCCTATGTAACTGCAAGGCTCAGAAGAGCCCACACACTCAGGTCTTAACCCCAGTGTGCTGAAAGTGTCAAATCGTGTTTTTCAGCAGAAATAAACATGTTTCTGCAAGTTTGGTCAACCCCATGTAACTTATGTTGCAGTAACAGCTCACTTTTCAAAACGTGTTTTTCAGCCCGAAATAAACACGTTTTTTCATACAGCTGTATCCCTATGTAACTGCAAGGCTCAGAAGAGCCCACACACTCAGGTCTTAACCCCATTGTGCTGAAAGTGTCAAATCGTGTTTTTCAGCAGAAATAAACATGTTTCTGCAAGTTTGGTCAGCCCCATGTAAGTTATGGGTCAGTATCAGCTCACTTTTCAAAACGTGTTTTTCAGCCCGAAATAAACGCGTTTTTTCAAACAGCTGTATCCCTATGTAACTGCAAGGCTCAGAAGAGCCCACACACTCAGGTCTTAACCCCAGTGTGCTGAAAGTGTCAAAACATGTTTTTCAGCAGAAATAAACATGTTTCTGCAAGTTTGGTCAACCCCATGTAACTTATGGGGCAGTAACAGCTCACTTTTCAAAACGTGTTTTTCAGCCCGAAATAAACGCGTTTTTTCAGACAGCTGTATCCCTATGTAACTGCAAGGTTCAGAAGAGCCCACACACTCAGGTCTTAACCCCAGTGTGCTGAAAGTGTCAAAACATGTTTTTCAGCAGAAATAAACATGTTTCTGCAAGTTTGGTCAACCCCATGTAAGTTATGGGTCAGTAACAGCTCACTTTTCAAAACGTGTTTTTCAGCCCAAAATAAACACGTTTTTTCAGACAGCTGTATCCCTATGTAACTGCAAGGCTCAGAAGAGCCCACACACTCAGGTCTTAACCCCAGTGCGCTGAAAGTGTCAAAACATGTTTTTCAGCAGAAATAAACATGTTTCTGCAAGTTTGGTCAACCCCATGTAACTTATGGGGCAGTAACAGCTCACTTTTCAAAACGTGTTTTTCAGCCCAAAATAAACGCGTTTTTTCAGACAGCTGTATCCCTATGTAACTGCAAGGCTCAGAAGAGCCCACACACTCAGGTCTTAACCCCAGTGTGCTGAAAGTGTCAAAACATGTTTTTCAGCAGAAATAAACATGTTTCTGCAAGTTTGGTCAACCCCATGTAACTTATGTTGCAGTAACAGCTCACTTTTCAAAACGTGTTTTTCAGCCCGAAATAAACGCGTTTTTTCAGACAGCTGTATCCCTATGTAACTGCAAGGCTCAGAAGAGCCCACACACTCAGGTCTTAACCCCAGTGTGCTGAAAGTGTCAAAACGTGTTTTTCAGCAGAAATAAACATGTTTCTGCAAGTTTGGTCAGCCCCATGTAAGTTATGGGTCAGTAACAGCTCACTTTTCAAAACGTGTTTTTCAGCCCGAAATAAACGCGTTTTTTCAGACAGCTGTATCCCTATGTAACTGCAAGGCTCAGAAGAGCCCACACACTCAGGTCTTAACCCCAGTGTGGTGAAAGTGTCAAAACGTGTTTTTCAGCAGAAATAAACATGTTTCTGCAAGTTTGGTCAACCCCATGTAAGTTATGGGGCAGTAACAGCACACTTTTCAAAACGTGTTTTTCAGCCCAAAATAAACGCGTTTTTTCAGACAGCTGTATCCCTATGTAACTGCAAGGCTCAGAAGAGCCCACACACTCAGGTCTTAACCCCAGTGTGCTGAAAGTGTCAAAACGTGTTTTTCAGCAGAAATAAACATGTTTCTGCAAGTTAGGTCAGCCCCATGTAACTTATGGGGCAGTAACAGCTCACTTTTCAAAACGTGTTTTTCAGCCCGAAATAAACGCGTTTTTTCAGACAGCTGTATCCCTATGTAACTGCAAGGTTCAGAAGAGCCCATACACTCAGGTCTTAACCCCAGTGTGCTGAAAGTGTCAAAACATGTTTTTCAGCAGAAATAAACATGTTTCTGCAAGTTTGGTCAACCCCATGTAATTTATGTTGCAGTAACAGCTCACTTTTCAAAACGTGTTTTTCAGCCCGAAATAAACACGTTTTTTCAGACAGCTGTATCCCTATGTAACTGCAAGGCTCAGAAGAGCCCACACACTCAGGTCTTAACCCCAGTGTGCTGAAAGTGTCAAATCGTGTTTTTCAGCAGAAATAAACATGTTTCTGCAAGTTTGGTCAGCCCCATGTAAGTTATGGGTCAGTAACAGCTCACTTTTCAAAACGTGTTTTTCAGCCCGAAATAAACGCGTTTTTTCAGACAGCTGTATCCCTATGTAACTGCAAGGCTCAGAAGAGCCCACACACTCAGGTCTTAACCCCAGTGTGGTGAAAGTGTCAAAACGTGTTTTTCAGCAGAAATAAACATGTTTCTGCAAGTTTGGTCAACCCCATGTAAGTTATGGGTCAGTAACAGCTCACTTTTCAAAACGTGTTTTTCAGCCCAAAATAAACGCGTTTTTTCAGACAGCTGTATCCCTATGTAACTGCAAGGCTCAGAAGAGCCCACACACTCAGGTCTTAACCCCAGTGTGCTGAAAGTGTCAAAACATGTTTTTCAGCATAGATAAACATGTTTCTGCAAGTTTGGTCAACCCCATGTAACTTATGGGGCAGTAACAGCTCACTTTTCAAAACGTGTTTTTCAGCCCAAAATAAACGCGTTTTTTCAGACAGCTGTATCCCTATGTAACTGCAAGGCTCAGAAGAGCCCACACACTCAGGTCTTAACCCCAGTGTGCTGAAAGTGTCAAAACATGTTTTTCAGCAGAAATAAACATGTTTCTGCAAGTTTGGTCAACCCCATGTAACTTATGTTGCAGTAACAGCTCACTTTTCAAAACGTGTTTTTCAGCCCGAAATAAACGCGTTTTTTCAGACAGCTGTTTCCCTATGTAACTGCAAGGCTCAGAAGAGCCCACACACTCAGGTCTTAACCCCAGTGTGCTGAAAGTGTCAAAACATGTTTTTCAGCAGAAATAAACATGTTTCTGCAAGTTTGGTCAACCCCATGTAAGTTATGGGTCAGTAACAGCTCACTTTTCAAAACGTGTTTTTCAGCCCAAAATAAACGCGTTTTTTCAGACAGCTGTATCCCTATGTAACTGCAAGGCTCAGAAGAGCCCACACACTCAGGTCTTAACCCCAGTGCGCTGAAAGTGTCAAAACATGTTTTTCAGCAGAAATAAACATGTTTCTGCAAGTTTGGTCAACCCCATGTAACTTATGTTGCAGTAACAGCTCACTTTTCAAAACGTGTTTTTCAGCCCGAAATAAACGCGTTTTTTCAGACAGCTGTATCCCTATGTAACTGCAAGGCTCAGAAGAGCCCACACACTCAGGTCTTAACCCCAGTGTGCTGAAAGTGTCAAAACGTGTTTTTCAGCAGAAATAAACATGTTTCTGCAAGTTTGGTCAGCCCCATGTAAGTTATGGGTCAGTAACAGCTCACTTTTCAAAACGTGTTTTTCAGCCCGAAATAAACGCGTTTTTTCAGACAGCTGTATCCCTATGTAACTGCAAGGCTCAGAAGAGCCCACACACTCAGGTCTTAACCCCAGTGTGCTGAAAGTGTCAAAACATGTTTTTCAGCAGAAATAAACATGTTTCTGCAAGTTTGGTCAACCCCATGTAGCTTATGGGGCAGTAACAGCTCACTTTTCAAAACGTGTTTTTCAGATCGAAATAAACGCGTTTTTTCAGACAGCTGTATCCCTATGTAACTGCAAGGCTCAGAAGAGCCCACACACTCAGGTCTTAACCCCAGTGTGCTGAAAGTGTCAAATCGTGTTTTTCAGCAGAAATAAACATGTTTCTGCAAGTTTGGTCAGCCCCATGTAAGTTATGGGTCAGTAACAGCTCACTTTTCAAAACGTGTTTTTCAGCCCGAAATAAACGCGTTTTTTCAGACAGCTGTATCCCTATGTAACTGCAAGGCTCAGAAGAGCCCACACACTCAGGTCTTAACCCCAGTGTGCTGAAAGTGTCAAAACATGTTTTTCAGCAGAAATAAACATGTTTCTGCAAGTTTGGTCAACCCCATGTAACTTATGTTGCAGTAACAGCTCACTTTTCAAAACGTGTTTTTCAGCCCGAAATAAACACGTTTTTTCATACAGCTGTATCCCTATGTAACTGCAAGGCTCAGAAGAGCCCACACACTCAGGTCTTAACCCCAGTGTGCTGAAAGTGTCAAATCGTGTTTTTCAGCAGAAATAAACATGTTTCTGCAAGTTTGGTCAGCCCCATGTAAGTTATGGGTCAGTAACAGCTCACTTTTCAAAACGTGTTTTTCAGCCCGAAATAAACGCGTTTTTTCAGACATCTGTATCCCTATGTAACTGCAAGGCTCAGAAGAGCCCACACACTCAGGTCTTAACCCCAGTGTGCTGAAAGTGTCAAAACGTGTTTTTCAGCAGAAATAAACATGTTTCTGCAAGTTTGGTCAACCCCATGTAACTTATAGGGCAGTAACAGCTCACTTTTCAAAACGTGTTTTTCAGCCCAAAATAAACGCGTTTTTTCAGACAGCTGTATCCCTATGTAACTGCAAGGCTCAGAAGAGCCCACACACTCAGGTCTTAACCCCAGTGTGCTGAAAGTGTCAAAACATGTTTTTCAGCAGAAATAAACATGTTTCTGCAAGTTTGGTCAACCCCATGTAACTTATGTTGCAGTAACAGCTCACTTTTCAAAACGTGTTTTTC
Organism: Lepisosteus oculatus; assembly: GCF_040954835.1. Lineage (NCBI taxonomy): Eukaryota > Metazoa > Chordata > Actinopteri > Semionotiformes > Lepisosteidae > Lepisosteus > Lepisosteus oculatus. The sequence goes on from NW_027168189.1 coordinate 27,442, forward strand.
AGCCCGAAATAAACGCGTTTTTTCAGACAGCTGTATCCCTATGTAACTGCAAGGCTCAGAAGAGCCCACACACTCAGGTCTTAACCCCAGTGTGCTGAAAGTGTCAAAACGTGTTTTTCAGCAGAAATAAACATGTTTCTGCAAGTTTGGTCAGCCCCATGTAAGTTATGGGTCAGTAACAGCTCACTTTTCAAAACGTGTTTTTCAGCCCGAAATAAACGCGTTTTTTCAGACAGCTGTATCCCTATGTAACTGCAAGGCTCAGAAGAGCCCACACACTCAGGTCTTAACCCCAGTGTGCTGAAAGTGTCAAAACGTGTTTTTCAGCAGAAATAAACATGTTTCTGCAAGTTAGGTCAGCCCCATGTAAGTTATGGGTCAGTAACAGCTCACTTTTCAAAACGTGTTTTTCAGCCCGAAATAAACGCGTTTTTTCAGACAGCTGTATCCCTATGTAACTGCAAGGCTCAGAAGAGCCCACACACTCAGGTCTTAACCCCAGTGTGCTGAAAGTGTCAAAACGTGTTTTTCAGCAGAAATAAACATGTTTCTGCAAGTTTGGTCAGCCCCATGTAAGTTATGGGTCAGTAACAGCTCACTTTTCAAAACGTGTTTTTCAGCCCGAAATAAACGCGTTTTTTCAGACAGCTGTATCCCTATGTAACTGCAAGGCTCAGAAGAGCCCACACACTCAGGTCTTAACCCCAGTGTGCTGAAAGTGTCAAATCGTGTTTTTCAGCAGAAATAAACATGTTTCTGCAAGTTTGGTCAACCCCATGTAACTTATGTTGCAGTAACAGCTCACTTTTCAAAACGTGTTTTTCAGCCCGAAATAAACACGTTTTTTCATACAGCTGTATCCCTATGTAACTGCAAGGCTCAGAAGAGCCCACACACTCAGGTCTTAACCCCATTGTGCTGAAAGTGTCAAATCGTGTTTTTCAGCAGAAATAAACATGTTTCTGCAAGTTTGGTCAGCCCCATGTAAGTTATGGGTCAGTATCAGCTCACTTTTCAAAACGTGTTTTTCAGCCCGAAATAAACGCGTTTTTTCAAACAGCTGTATCCCTATGTAACTGCAAGGCTCAGAAGAGCCCACACACTCAGGTCTTAACCCCAGTGTGCTGAAAGTGTCAAAACATGTTTTTCAGCAGAAATAAACATGTTTCTGCAAGTTTGGTCAACCCCATGTAACTTATGTTGCAGTAACAGCTCACTTTTCAAAACGTGTTTTTCAGCCCGAAATAAACACGTTTTTTCAGACAGCTGTATCCCTATGTAACTGCAAGGCTCAGAAGAGCCCACACACTCAGGTCTTAACCCCAGTGTGCTGAAAGTGTCAAAACATGTTTTTCAGCAGAAATAAACATGTTTCTGCAAGTTTGGTCAACCCCATGTAACTTATGGGGCAGTAACAGCTCACTTTTCAAAACGTGTTTTTCAGCCCGAAATAAACGCGTTTTTTCAGACAGCTGTATCCCTATGTAACTGCAAGGTTCAGAAGAGCCCACACACTCAGGTCTTAACCCCAGTGTGCTGAAAGTGTCAAAACATGTTTTTCAGCAGAAATAAACATGTTTCTGCAAGTTTGGTCAACCCCATGTAAGTTATGGGTCAGTAACAGCTCACTTTTCAAAACGTGTTTTTCAGCCCAAAATAAACACGTTTTTTCAGACAGCTGTATCCCTATGTAACTGCAAGGCTCAGAAGAGCCCACACACTCAGGTCTTAACCCCAGTGCGCTGAAAGTGTCAAAACATGTTTTTCAGCAGAAATAAACATGTTTCTGCAAGTTTGGTCAACCCCATGTAACTTATGGGGCAGTAACAGCTCACTTTTCAAAACGTGTTTTTCAGCCCAAAATAAACGCGTTTTTTCAGACAGCTGTATCCCTATGTAACTGCAAGGCTCAGAAGAGCCCACACACTCAGGTCTTAACCCCAGTGTGCTGAAAGTGTCAAAACATGTTTTTCAGCAGAAATAAACATGTTTCTGCAAGTTTGGTCAACCCCATGTAACTTATGTTGCAGTAACAGCTCACTTTTCAAAACGTGTTTTTCAGCCCGAAATAAACGCGTTTTTTCAGACAGCTGTATCCCTATGTAACTGCAAGGCTCAGAAGAGCCCACACACTCAGGTCTTAACCCCAGTGTGCTGAAAGTGTCAAAACGTGTTTTTCAGCAGAAATAAACATGTTTCTGCAAGTTTGGTCAGCCCCATGTAAGTTATGGGTCAGTAACAGCTCACTTTTCAAAACGTGTTTTTCAGCCCGAAATAAACGCGTTTTTTCAGACAGCTGTATCCCTATGTAACTGCAAGGCTCAGAAGAGCCCACACACTCAGGTCTTAACCCCAGTGTGGTGAAAGTGTCAAAACGTGTTTTTCAGCAGAAATAAACATGTTTCTGCAAGTTTGGTCAACCCCATGTAAGTTATGGGGCAGTAACAGCACACTTTTCAAAACGTGTTTTTCAGCCCAAAATAAACGCGTTTTTTCAGACAGCTGTATCCCTATGTAACTGCAAGGCTCAGAAGAGCCCACACACTCAGGTCTTAACCCCAGTGTGCTGAAAGTGTCAAAACGTGTTTTTCAGCAGAAATAAACATGTTTCTGCAAGTTAGGTCAGCCCCATGTAACTTATGGGGCAGTAACAGCTCACTTTTCAAAACGTGTTTTTCAGCCCGAAATAAACGCGTTTTTTCAGACAGCTGTATCCCTATGTAACTGCAAGGTTCAGAAGAGCCCATACACTCAGGTCTTAACCCCAGTGTGCTGAAAGTGTCAAAACATGTTTTTCAGCAGAAATAAACATGTTTCTGCAAGTTTGGTCAACCCCATGTAATTTATGTTGCAGTAACAGCTCACTTTTCAAAACGTGTTTTTCAGCCCGAAATAAACACGTTTTTTCAGACAGCTGTATCCCTATGTAACTGCAAGGCTCAGAAGAGCCCACACACTCAGGTCTTAACCCCAGTGTGCTGAAAGTGTCAAATCGTGTTTTTCAGCAGAAATAAACATGTTTCTGCAAGTTTGGTCAGCCCCATGTAAGTTATGGGTCAGTAACAGCTCACTTTTCAAAACGTGTTTTTCAGCCCGAAATAAACGCGTTTTTTCAGACAGCTGTATCCCTATGTAACTGCAAGGCTCAGAAGAGCCCACACACTCAGGTCTTAACCCCAGTGTGGTGAAAGTGTCAAAACGTGTTTTTCAGCAGAAATAAACATGTTTCTGCAAGTTTGGTCAACCCCATGTAAGTTATGGGTCAGTAACAGCTCACTTTTCAAAACGTGTTTTTCAGCCCAAAATAAACGCGTTTTTTCAGACAGCTGTATCCCTATGTAACTGCAAGGCTCAGAAGAGCCCACACACTCAGGTCTTAACCCCAGTGTGCTGAAAGTGTCAAAACATGTTTTTCAGCATAGATAAACATGTTTCTGCAAGTTTGGTCAACCCCATGTAACTTATGGGGCAGTAACAGCTCACTTTTCAAAACGTGTTTTTCAGCCCAAAATAAACGCGTTTTTTCAGACAGCTGTATCCCTATGTAACTGCAAGGCTCAGAAGAGCCCACACACTCAGGTCTTAACCCCAGTGTGCTGAAAGTGTCAAAACATGTTTTTCAGCAGAAATAAACATGTTTCTGCAAGTTTGGTCAACCCCATGTAACTTATGTTGCAGTAACAGCTCACTTTTCAAAACGTGTTTTTCAGCCCGAAATAAACGCGTTTTTTCAGACAGCTGTTTCCCTATGTAACTGCAAGGCTCAGAAGAGCCCACACACTCAGGTCTTAACCCCAGTGTGCTGAAAGTGTCAAAACATGTTTTTCAGCAGAAATAAACATGTTTCTGCAAGTTTGGTCAACCCCATGTAAGTTATGGGTCAGTAACAGCTCACTTTTCAAAACGTGTTTTTCAGCCCAAAATAAACGCGTTTTTTCAGACAGCTGTATCCCTATGTAACTGCAAGGCTCAGAAGAGCCCACACACTCAGGTCTTAACCCCAGTGTGCTGAAAGTGTCAAAACATGTTTTTCAGCATAGATAAACATGTTTCTGCAAGTTTGGTCAACCCCATGTAACTTATGGGGCAGTAACAGCTCACTTTTCAAAACGTGTTTTTCAGCCCGAAATAAACGCGTTTTTTCAGACAGCTGTATCCCTATGTAACTGCAAGGCTCAGAAGAGCCCACACACTCAGGTCTTAACCCCAGTGTGCTGAAAGTGTCAAAACGTGTTTTTCAGCAGAAATAAACATGTTTCTGCAAGTTTGGTCAGCCCCATGTAAGTTATGGGTCAGTAACAGCTCACTTTTCAAAACGTGTTTTTCAGCCCGAAATAAACGCGTTTTTTCAGACAGCTGTATCCCTATGTAACTGCAAGGCTCAGAAGAGCCCACACACTCAGGTCTTAACCCCAGTGTGCTGAAAGTGTCAAAACGTGTTTTTCAGCAGAAATAAACATGTTTCTGCAAGTTTGGTCAACCCCATGTAAGTTATGGGGCAGTAACAGCACACTTTTCAAAACGTGTTTTTCAGCCCAAAATAAACGCGTTTTTTCAGACAGCTGTATCCCTATGTAACTGCAAGGCTCAGAAGAGCCCACACACTCAGGTCTTAACCCCAGTGTGCTGAAAGTGTCAAAACGTGTTTTTCAGCAGAAATAAACATGTTTCTGCAAGTTAGGTCAGCCCCATGTAAGTTATGGGTCAGTAACAGCTCACTTTTCAAAACGTGTTTTTCAGCCCGAATTAAACGCATTTTGTCAGACAGCTGTATCCCTATGTAACTGCAAGGCTCAGAAGAGCCCACACACTCAGGTCTTAACCCCAGTGTGCTGAAAGTGTCAAAACGTGTTTTTCAGCAGAAATAAACATGTTTCTGCAAGTTTGGTCAGCCCCATGTAAGTTATGGGTCAGTAACAGCTCACTTTTCAAAACGTGTTTTTCAGCCCGAAATAAACGCGTTTTTTCAGACAGCTGTATCCCTATGTAACTGCAAGGCTCGGAAGAGCCCACACACTCAGGTCTTAACCCCAGTGTGCTGAAAGTGTCCAATCGTGTTTTTCAGCAGAAATAAACATGTTTCTGCAAGTTTGGTCAACCCCATGTAACTTATGTTGCAGTAACAGCTCACTTTTCAAAACGTGTTTTTCAGCCCGAAATTAACACGTTTTTTCATACAGCTGTATCCCTATGTAACTGCAAGGCTCAGAAGAGCCCACACACTCAGGTCTTAACCCCAGTGTGCTGAAAGTGTCAAATCGTGTTTTTCAGCAGAAATAAACATGTTTCTGCAAGTTTGGTCAGCCCCATGTAAGTTATGGGTCAGTAACAGCTCACTTTTCAAAACGTGTTTTTCAGCCCGAAATAAACGCGTTTTTTCAAACAGCTGTATCCCTATGTAACTGCAAGGCTCAGAAGAGCCCACACACTCAGGTCTTAACCCCAGTGTGCTGAAAGTGTCAAAACGTGTTTTTCAGCAGAAATAAACATGTTTCTGCAAGTTTGGTCAACCCCATGTAACTTATGTTGCAGTAACAGCTCACTTTTCAAAACGTGTTTTTCAGCCCGAAATAAACACGTTTTTTCAGACAGCTGTATCCCTATGTAACTGCAAGGCTCAGAAGAGCCCACACACTCAGGTCTTAACCCCTGTGTGCTGAAAGTGTCAAAACATGTTTTTCAGCAGAAATAAACATGTTTCTGCAAGTTTGGTCAACCCCATGTAAGTTATGGGTCAGTAACAGCTCACTTTTCAAAACGTGTTTTTCAGCCCAAAATAAACGCGTTTTTTCAGACAGCTGTATCCCTATGTAACTGCAAGGCTCAGAAGAGCCCACACACTCAGGTCTTAACCCCAGTGTGCTGAAAGTGTCAAAACATGTTTTTCAGCATAGATAAACATGTTTCTGCAAGTTTGGTCAACCCCATGTAACTTATGGGGCAGTAACAGCTCACTTTTCAAAACGTGTTTTTCAGCCCAAAATAAACGCGTTTTTTCAGACAGCTGTATCCCTATGTAACTGCAAGGCTCAGAAGAGCCCACACACTCAGGTCTTAACCCCAGTGTGCTGAAAGTGTCAAAACATGTTTTTCAGCAGAAATAAACATGTTTCTGCAAGTTTGGTCAACCCCATGTAACTTATGTTGCAGTAACAGCTCACTTTTCAAAACGTGTTTTTCAGCCCGAAATAAACGCGTTTTTTCAGACAGCTGTATCCCTATGTAACTGCAAGGCTCAGAAGAGCCCACACACTCAGGTCTTAACCCCAGTGTGCTGAAAGTGTCAAAACATGTTTTTCAGCAGAAATAAACATGTTTCTGCAAGTTTGGTCAACCCCATGTAAGTTATGGGTCAGTAACAGCTCACTTTTCAAAACGTGTTTTTCAGCACAAAATAAACGCGTTTTTTCAGACAGCTGTATCCCTATGTAACTGCAAGGCTCAGAAGAGCCCACACACTCAGGTCTTAACCCCAGTGTGCTGAAAGTGTCAAAACATGTTTTTCAGCATAGATAAACATGTTTCTGCAAGTTTGGTCAACCCCATGTAACTTATGGGGCAGTAACAGCTCACTTTTCAAAACGTGTTTTTCAGCCCAAAATTAACGCGTTTTTTCAGACAGCTGTATCCCTATGTAACTGCAAGGCTCAGAAGAGCCCACACACTCAGGTCTTAACCCCAGTGTGCTGAAAGTGTCAAAACATGTTTTTCAGCAGAAATAAACATGTTTCTGCAAGTTTGGTCAACCCCATGTAACTTATGTTGCAGTAACAGCTCACTTTTCAAAACGTGTTTTTCAGCCCGAAATAAACGCGTTTTTTCAGACAGCTGTATCCCTATGTAACTGCAAGGCTCAGAAGAGCCCACACACTCAGGTCTTAACCCCAGTGTGCTGAAAGTGTCAAAACGTGTTTTTCAGCAGAAATAAACATGTTTCTGCAAGTTTGGTCAGCCCCATGTAAGTTATGGGTCAGTAACAGCTCACTTTTCAAAACGTGTTTTTCAGCCCGAAATAAACGCGTTTTTTCAGACAGCTGTATCCCTATGTAACTGCAAGGCTCAGAAGAGCCCACACACTCAGGTCTTAACCCCAGTGTGCTGAAAGTGTCAAAACGTGTTTTTCAGCAGAAATAAACATGTTTCTGCAAGTTTGGTCAACCCCATGTAAGTTATGGGGCAGTAACAGCACACTTTTCAAAACGTGTTGAAGAAAGATGTGAAGACGGGGGTTTGTATTTAATCTTTTCTGTAGGGGGTTTAGACTTCCAAGTCACAAGCAGGGGTTTATGGCAGGAAAGGGGGTTAACTGATAAGGTGTGCAGATGCCAGCTAGGAACCCCCCTGGGTGTAATGTTAAACTGACCATTTGCCCAGAACATCATAAACTGGCCAAATACCATGAATCCCCCCTCTTTACCATCAGACCGAGTGACGTCAGAAACGGAGAAGAAAACTGTATATAACCCAAAAGTTTGTAACAATACGGGGAACAATACTTCGGTTTTGTTGTTTCTTGCGGGAAACAAGACTTCGGCTTTATTGTTCCTTGCATGCAATAAACTCATCTGTTTCACTTCATCTCGGGATCAAGAACCTTATTTCTTCTGTTACAACAAATTTGGCGTAGTCGGCGGATGCTCCAGAAGGCGCAGAACTTCCCATCGGCAGGAGAGACGGTCAGCGCGCACATAACTAAGAGGTAAGGACTCCTCTTTTATTTAAAAGTCCCGACTCTCTCTAACCGATTGGGAAATCTCTGCTCCCTGCGAGAATCGCCCGAGATGACGGAGTAAACGTGAGTTTCTGAATTCCTCTGGCCCGGGGAAGGCACCGGTGTATGTAATGGGTTGTTTGCTGTAAGCCCAGAATTTGGTCTGGCAGGGGTTCCGCGGTATTGTGTACAGGCGTTCGAAGCTGGTGTATGCCTTAATTGCGCGTGGAGTTTTGAACGGGTTTTGGACCCTTACCGTGAAGTCAGGACTGGTGTGGGTCTTAATTGCACCCGGAGTTCTGAAGCTCAGAACTGGTTTGGGTCTTAATTGCACCCGGAGTTCTGAGGCTCTGAATCGGTGTGGGCCTTAATTGCGCCCGGGGTTCTAGAGCAAGTGGTGCATTAAATGCACGTAGTTCAGGACTGGTGTGGGTCTTAGTTGCACCCGGAGTTCTGAAGGTCAGAACTGGTGTGGGTCTTAATTGCACCCGGAGTTCTGTGGCTCGGGATCGGTGTGGGCCTTAATTGCGCCCGGGGTTCTGGAGCTGAGTGGTGCATTAAATGCACGTATAATCCAGGATTGGTGTGGGCTTTAATTACGCCCGGGGTCCTGAGATTAGCTACGCCTTGATCGTGCACAGATTGGCGTGGCGTGGTTTTTTTTTGTTTTAAAGGAAGCAGGAGTGGAGGAGATATATGTATGTATGTTTTTGGTGTTTTCCTTGTTTGTGAAATACATATACACACGCACGACACTAACATAAACACACCTCATAATAAAAGAGCAAAGCATTAAGTAGCAGGATTTAAAGGACGTTGAGACCCGAGAATCGCCCTGATTGAGCTCAGTGCGTAAGTCCACCCCGGGGCAAAAGCAGCGATGCTGGCGTTCTGGGGATGGTGAATTACTGATCAAGAAAGGGGGTTTTCGAGGTCTCGTTTCTTACCTGTGAACAGTGCGGTGTAAATCCTCTCTAAAGTCTCTGAGAGGTATTTAGATCTGGAGGTAACAGACGCCCTTAGCTGAATGAGTGCAGTAATGCACAGGTTTTTCCAAGTGAAAACATCCCCCTACTGAATGAGCTGTTACCTCACACACGACAAAAGTAAATCTTAAAGAAACCAAACATGTGTGCTAATTGGGTGTTTGAGAAAGTGGTGGAAGTATCTGATTACATATCAGAAAAGTGTAAATTGACTGAAAGGGAAGAGAAATATAGGAAGAAGCTGAGTCTGTCAGAAGGAGTTTGGGGCGAAGATGCCTGTAAAAAAGCGTACGAACATTGGAACAAAAACAAAGATTTAGCTGCAGCCCTGGTGATCGGCCGACACCTGAGGTGGCAGATTAGCATGAAGGAGAAATCAGAATGGGATAGAAAAGAGAAGGAGTTCACAGAAAAAATAAAAGCGTTAAATGAGAGGAAAGATAATTTATTCGCGGCAAAAGAGGTACTAGAAAAAAAACTAAAAGAGGCAGTACAGGAGAATGAGAAATTAAAAAAGGAATTAACTCCTGGTCACGCTGCACTGGTTAATGTGCTACAGCCGGCGACTAAGTTATATCCTGCTCTCCCACAGGGGAACAAACAGGCAGGAAACGAAAATAATTGGGATCAATTCCCTCAGTGGCCATATGGAGAAGGGGGGTCTGATTGGGATAACAATTGGTATGAGTGTGATAAAGACGGATCAGGGTCTCCCCTGTTAGAGGGAGGGCGCCCGCAGGTCTGTACTCTCACTCGAAGTGGGAAAGGACTTGATGTAGCAGGGGCTGGTGCCGTTGATGACAGCGCCACTCTAACTCCGTCTCGCACCCCGCCGAGGGGGTCCGTTCTCGCACCTACCTTCCCTGAACCCCCAATACGATCAAATCCAAAACCGGAGGATATTGACCGGTGGGCTAGAGAAGTACCGCACCCAAAATTAGGGATGCAGCGAACCTGGAGTGCGCTTCAGGAATTAAAAGATACTTATGGTATCTCCCCCCTGACTGCCGCTATGATCCTCAGAAGGACAGGGGAAAAGCGTGTCGGAGAACTTAAACAATTGTGTGAGGATAACGGCAGGGGAGGGCGATGGGAATGGGTTTGGCGATGGCTTAAACAAAATTATCCACCAAAGACAGATTGGAAAAAGATATCTGCGTGTCAGCAAAAAGAAAGCGAGGATGTGGCTGACTTCACTGACCGCTTCGTCACACTCTGGCTGGAATGCTCAGGACTGAGTGACGAAGATGATGTGAATAGCGACGCCTCTGCTGTAATTAAACAAATTTATTTGGGCGGTCTTAAGCCTGATATAGCCAAAGCCCTTCAGTTAAAAGAGCCCGAAATAGGGCAAGATACGACTAAACAATTTGAGGAAATAGTTAAAATGGCACGGCAAATCGAGAGAAATATGTATGCTAAGGTGCGGGCAATACAAACAGGGTGGACACCCCCCATACTGAAGGGTGGAGCTGGCCCTGACACCCGACTAAATCCAAAAAGCGAAATTACAACTCGGTGCCATTATTGTAAAAATTTCGGACATTGGCAAAAGAATTGCAAAAAGCGATTAGCCAGTGAGGGCAGGTTTGGAAGATACCGAGATCCCCCTTTCAATCCCTCGAATCGAGAGGGGCAAAAAAACCTGTTGTCACAATTACAGGATCTGAGCGAAGCAGACAAACGCGCTATCAGGGAGCTTTTAAACTAGGACTCCCCCTAGTGGCCTCCCTACGCCTATCTCAGGAACTGAGTGAAAAAGAGCTCAAATTACAATGCACGATTAATGGGACTCAAATGTCACTTTTATGGGACACTGGGGCTCAATTATCGTGTTTTTCTGAACAGTCAGCCAAACGGTGTGGTGTCATGTTCACAGGGAAGGAGCTGGAGGCCACTGGTGTAGGGGGTAATAGAATAACACTCAGAGAAACTCAAGAACTCAAGATTAGACTAGGAGATGGGGAGGTAACATTTAATGCTGTCATGTGGGTAGGATCTACCCCAGATCTGTTGGGATGGGATGCTCTGAAATACCTACAAGGGGTTACATTAACCGTACATGAGGAGAGGGTGGAGGTAAACATCTGGTCCCTCCAAAAAGACGAACTAAAAGGGCATCCAATTTGGACTATGGATAAGGACGAATGCGGGCTTCTGGATATGGAACCCGCCACATTTACTGGGAAATCCCCGCCATACACAAAGCCATATAAAATCAACAAAGAGGTGGAGGAAGGGGTTCGACCAGTAATACAAAAACTATTGACTCAAGGCATTGTACGGAAAACACATAGTACAAGCAACAGTCCAATATGGCCCGTAAAGAAAGCCAGCGGAGCATGGCGATTCACAGTTGATTACTCAAAAGCTAATCAACACATCAACCGTCTCACCCCCTTAGTAGCAGACCCCTCTGCTATTTTTCAACTACTGACCCCTGAGCACCAGGTGTTTTCAGTAATTGACATGGCTAATGGGTTCTGGTCTGTTCCTCTACACCCAGAGGTACAAGATTGGTTCGCCTTTGTTGTAGATGGAGAACAATATACTTGGACCAGGTTACCACAGGGGTTTCATAACAGCCCCACCGTGTATCACATGGCACTTCGGAGGCATCTCCGGGAGCTGCCTCAAGTGTCCTCCGTCATTATCCAATATGTGGATGATATTTTAATCGCGTCTCCTGACGAGGAAACCCACAAGAAGGACCTCCAAATTATTCTCAACCATTTGGTTAAAAAAGGACACAAGGCTAGTTATAGCAAAGCACAGTTATGCCTAGACACCGTAATTTACTTGGGACAAAAGATTAGTCAGGGAAAAAGGGAATTGACAGAAGATCGGGCCCAGGCAATCCGAACACACCCTAGTCCCAATACGGTGAGAGAGCTCCGATCATTTCTGGGTCTGTGCAATTTCAATAGAAATTGGGTTGATGCTTTTTCTGAAAGGGCCAAACCACTTACAGACCTATTAAAGGGGGGAGGGAGGTCCCTTGATCCTATTGCTTGGAGTCCTGAAGCTGAACATGCTTTTAATGATTTAAAACAAGCTCTGTTACAGGCTCCTGCATTGGGGTTTCCTCAGACAGACCAACCATTCTACCTCTACGTAAGTGAAAAGAATGGATTTTGGACAGCTGTACTAACACAGGAACATGGGGGTAGGTACCGCCCGGTAGGGTATTACTCTGGATCCTTGGACGAGGTAGCCAGGGGCTGGGGACCATGTCTACGAGCCGTTCAGGCCGTCTGTCTAGCAGTACAGGCAGTCAATAACATAGTGCTAGATCAACAACTGATTGTTCGATGCCCACATGCGGTACACACCCTCATGTCCCTGAATCGGGTCAGTCAGGTTAATGCGATACGATGGAGCAAGTGGCAGGTTTTGTTAGAGGCTCCAAATATTACCATTGAACGTGAAGGAGCTCTTAATCCAGCCACATTGTTACCTGACCCATCAGAAGCCTACATGTTAGAACACAGCTGTGATGTTTGGGCAATGGGAGAAGATGAGGGCATCAAAATAGCCGAGCAACCACTAAGGAATGAAGACCTCATCCTTTTCACTGATGGAACTTCATTCATAAATTCTAGTGGGGAGAGGAAAGCGGGTTGGGCTGTGACTACAGAACATGATATCCAATGTGGGGGAAGATTTGAGGTACCCACGTCAGCACAGCGAGCTGAACTGAAAGCTTTGGTGGAAGCCTGTAAATTAGCAAAAGGCAAGACCACCACAATATACACAGACTCACGATACGCATTTGGAGTATGCCATGATTTTGGAAGGTTATGGAGTAATAGGGATTTTTTAACCTCTGCTGGCACTCCGGTAAAGAATAAAGATCTGGTGTCTGAGCTGCTTGCGGCTCTCCAACTCCCAAAGCAGGTAGCTGTAGTCAAATGTAAGGGCCACAGCAGAGAGGACACTCCCGAGGCCAGGGGCAATAAGCTAGCAGACTGGACAGCACGTCAAGCTGCCCTGGGGCAATGGGAGGAGTGGGCTATAGAAAAACCTCTTCAGATTATTTCAGTTTGCACAGTGAACATACAGGCACTCCGGACGGAACAGCTCAGCGAGCTCCAGGCCCAGGCTCCAAGGATTGAGAAATGGACCTGGATGGAACGCAATGTGGGGCTGCAGAAGGATGGGACCTGGAGGTGCCAGCGTACGGGCAGACCCGCCTGTCCCAAGCAACTAATGCCCTACCTGGCACAACAAATACACTCCACAGGGCACCCAGGCGTTAGCCAAATGACTCGACGCTTTGCTCAGAGCTGGGTTGGCACAGGCTTCACACCCTTCGCAGCTGATGTGGTACAACGCTGTGGAGAGTGCCAAAAAGCCTCTGGAGCACCGCCGGTTCGGGCTCCTAATCTTCGACGTCCTGCACCCGAGGGACCCTTTAGACACTGGCAAATAGACTATTGTTCACTGCCACCCTGTAAAGGGAAAACAGGCCTCCTAGTGATGGTGGACCAGTTTTCTAGATGGGTGGAGGCTGTCCCTGTCAAACGAGAGACTGCGCAGACAACTGCCAAATATCTCGTGACAGAAGTAATTCCCCGATGGGGACTCCCGTGTCGCATAGACTCAGACCAGGGCACACATTTTACTGGAAAAGTGTGTCAGGTGGTGGCAGACCTACTAGGGATCAAATGGGACCTGCATTGCCCTCATCACCCGCAGTCCTCCGGCATGGTGGAACGGGTGAACCGGACTTTGAAAGCTAAATTGACAAAGTACCACTTGGGAGGGATCCCCTGGGTGGATGCATTGCCCGCCGTACTGTGCAGCATCCGGGCTGGGACAAATCGAATAGTGGGGCTGAGCCCGTTTGAGGTGATCACGGGGCGTCCCATGAGACTGAGTGACTCTCCAGGACATGACAGAGTAGGCTTGAGTATACTAACTGATTCTCTGTTACAGTATTGCAAGTTGCTGACAGAGGCCACCCAAGGAGCCCGTGAGCAGGTCCTGGAGGCGTGGGGACCACCACCTGAAGGAGGGCACGACCTCATCCCAGGAGAGTGGGTGTGGATCAGGAAATTTCCTTCACAGGTTCTCCAGCCCAGGTGGGACGGACCCTACCAGATCCTGTTGACAACCGAGTCTGCGGTTCGAGTGGAAGGAAAAGATCGCTGGATCCACGCGTCACACTGCCGACGAGCCTCATCCCCGGACCCAGAATGAAAACATTTCTGTCAATAATGATAATTGTTGCTGTAGAACTATGTTCCGCAGGGATTAATGATCATCTCTCCCACAAAGGAGAACATGGAATTAATTCCTTTTTAGGCCTCTCCTATCTGACAGCTAAGAAAACCAACCAAAGTGCCTGCTGGGTGTGTGCCGCATTACCCAAATATGTACAGGGAGGACTTCCTATGGGGGCCATTCCTTGGCGTCTCGAGGAAGTCATAGGCATGATCATTTGGAGGGATAATTTAGGAGATTTTAATATGACAAACTATGGGGGTTGCCATAACACGACTTTAACCTGCACAACATTACAGTATCTACAGGAGCGAGGCTTAGAGCCCACGAGTTTCACAGGCTCTTACGCTCCTAAATATAACAGAAGCCATACACCACCATACCTGACTCTAAATGAGGAACGTGAGGGAAACATATGCTTTCAGCACACTAATGGTCTGCACTTGGTTGGATGGAGTCGTTGCAACCTTACCATCGCTGCAAATATATCCACCTCTACCTTCCAAATTCCAGGATGGGATCGGCACACCCCACAATTCGGTATAAGTTTCTTATTTTCAGAGGCATGGGGAGCGCCAAACGGAACATATTTCATTTGTGGAAAACGAGCCTACCCATGGTTGCCAGCCCAGTGGTCTGGCTCATGTTATTTAGGATATGTGGTTCCTCATATCCGTGTTCAAACCCACACCCCCTTCGGACCTAACCACAGACCACAAAGAAAATTGGCTGATTGGGAATATTATTTAGGTATAATATTTCCACAAGCCGGCATGAACTTTCTGAGTCGAGAGTTAATTCAAATGGCTTCGACTTTAGAAGAATTAGCAAATTCTACCTCATCTAGTCTGAAGGCTGTTAATGATGAGATGGTAGCCCTCAGAACAGTGGCCATGCAGAACCGACTAGCTTTAGATTATGTACTGGCGGCCCAAGGAGGAACTTGTGCAGTAATTGGCACTGAATGCTGCACATATATCCCTGATAATTCTGAGCACATCTCAGATCTGGCCCAACACATTTACAATGAGGGACAGAAATATCAGGACTATTATACTGAAAATTGGGGAATTGGATCTTGGGTAAAGTCTGTGTTTGGGGCCTGGGGCGGAACTTTTTTACAGTGTTTATTTGTAGGAATAGTATTGTTTATATGTGTAATTGTAATCATCACGTGCACAAAAACATGTATCACATCTTGCCATAACCGTGGAACGAACAATGTCATGGCAATACATACCTGTTCGCCAAGAAAGGAAAGATCTGCCCTGACATTGTATGTATAAAAATAGGCTACACTGACGTATGCCATATTTTATAAGGGGGGAATGAAGAAAGATGTGAAGACGGGGGTTTGTATTTAATCTTTTCTGTAGGGGGTTTAGACTTCCAAGTCACAAGCAGGGGTTTATGGCAGGAAAGGGGGTTAACTGATAAGGAGTGCAGATGCCAGCTAGGAACCCCCCTGGGTGTAATGTTAAACTGACCATTTGCCCAGAACATCATAAACTGGCCAAATACCATGAATCCCCCCTCTTTACCATCAGACCGAGTGACGTCAGAAACGGAGAAGAAAACTGTATATAACCCAAAAGTTTGTAACAATACGGGGAACAATACTTCGGTTTTGTTGTTTCTTGCGGGAAACAAGACTTCGGCTTTATTGTTCCTTGCATGCAATAAACTCATCTGTTTCACTTCATCTCGGGATCAAGAACCTTATTTCTTCTGTTACAACAGTGTTTTTCAGCCCGAAATTAAACGCGTTTTTTCAGACAGCTGTATCCCTATGTAACTGCAAGGCTCAGAAGAGCCCACACACTCAGGTCTTAACCCCAGTGTGCTGAAAGTGTCAAAACGTGTTTTTCAGCAGAAATAAACATGTTTCTGCAAGTTTGGTCAACCCCATGTAAGTTATGGGGCAGTAACAGCTCACTTTTCAAAACGTGTTTTTCAGCCCGAAATAAACGCGATTTTTCAGACAGCTGTATCCCTATGTAACTGCAAGGCTCAGAAGAGCCCACACACTCAGGTCTTAACCCCTGTGTGCTGAAAGTGTCAAAACATGTTTTTCAGCAGAAATAAACATGTTTCTGCAAGTTTGGTCAACCCCATGTAAGTTATGGGTCAGTAACAGCTCACTTTTCAAAACGTGTTTTTCAGCCCAAAATAAACGCGTTTTTTCAGACAGCTGTATCCCTATGTAACTGCAAGGCTCAGAAGAGCCCACACACTCAGGTCTTAACCCCAGTGTGCTGAAAGTGTCAAAACATGTTTTTCAGCATAGATAAACATGTTTCTGCAAGTTTGGTCAACCCCATGTAACTTATGTTGCAGTAACAGCTCACTTTTCAAAACGTGTTTTTCAGCCCAAAATAAACGCGTTTTTTCAGACAGCTGTATCCCTATGTAACTGCAAGGCTCAGAAGAGCCCACACACTCAGGTCTTAACCCCAGTGTGCTGAAAGTGTCAAAACATGTTTTTCAGCAGAAATAAACATGTTTCTGCAAGTTTGGTCAACCCCATGTAAGTTATGGGTCAGTAACAGCTCACTTTTCAAAACGTGTTTTTCAGCCCAAAATAAACGCGTTTTTTCAGACAGCTGTATCCCTATGTAACTGCAAGGCTCAGAAGAGCCCACACACTCAGGTCTTAACCCCAGTGTGCTGAAAGTGTCAAAACATGTTTTTCAGCATAGATAAACATGTTTCTGCAAGTTTGGTCAACCCCATGTAACTTATGTTGCAGTAACAGCTCACTTTTCAAAACGTGTTTTTCAGCCCAAAATAAACGCGTTTTTTCAGACAGCTGTATCCCTATGTAACTGCAAGGCTCAGAAGAGCCCACACACTCAGGTCTTAACCCCAGTGTGCTGAAAGTGTCAAAACATGTTTTTCAGCATAGATAAACATGTTTCTGCAAGTTTGGTCAACCCCATGTAACTTATGGGGCAGTAACAGCTCACTTTTCAAAACGTGTTTTTCAGCCCAAAATTAACGCGTTTTTTCAGACAGCTGTATCCCTATGTAACTGCAAGGCTCAGAAGAGCCCACACACTCAGGTCTTAACCCCAGTGTGCTGAAAGTGTCAAAACATGTTTTTCAGCAGAAATAAACATGTTTCTGCAAGTTTGGTCAACCCCATGTAACTTATGTTGCAGTAACAGCTCACTTTTCAAAACGTGTTTTTCAGCCCGAAATAAACGCGTTTTTTCAGACAGCTGTATCCCTATGTAACTGCAAGGCTCAGAAGAGCCCACACACTCAGGTCTTAACCCCAGTGTGCTGAAAGTGTCAAAACGTGTTTTTCAGCAGAAATAAACATGTTTCTGCAAGTTTGGTCAGCCCCATGTAAGTTATGGGTCAGTAACAGCTCACTTTTCAAAACGTGTTTTTCAGCCCGAAATAAACGCGTTTTTTCAGACAGCTGTATCCCTATGTAACTGCAAGGCTCAGAAGAGCCCACACACTCAGGTCTTAACCCCAGTGTGCTGAAAGTGTCAAAACGTGTTTTTCAGCAGAAATAAACATGTTTCTGCAAGTTTGGTCAACCCCATGTAAGTTATGGGGCAGTAACAGCACACTTTTCAAAACGTGTTTTTCAGCCCGAAATTAAACGCGTTTTTTCAGACAGCTGTATCCCTATGTAACTGCAAGGCTCAGAAGAGCCCACACACTCAGGTCTTAACCCCAGTGTGCTGAAAGTGTCAAAACGTGTTTTTCAGCAGAAATAAACATGTTTCTGCAAGTTTGGTCAACCCCATGTAAGTTATGGGGCAGTAACAGCACACTTTTCAAAACGTGTTTTTCAGCCCAAAATAAACCCGTTTTTTCAGACAGCTGTATCCCTATGTAACTGCAAGGCTCAGAAGAGCCCACACACTCAGTTCTTAACCCCAGTGTGCTGAAAGTGTCAAAACGTGTTTTTCAGCAGAAATAAACATGTTTCTGCAAGTTAGGTCAGCCCCATGTAAGTTATGGGTCAGTAACAGCTCACTTTTCAAAACGTGTTTTTCAGCCCGAAATAAACGCGTTTTTTCAGACAGCTGTATCCCTATGTAACTGCAAGGCTCAGAAGAGCCCACACACTCAGGTCTTAACCCCAGTGTGCTGAAAGTGTCAAATCGTGTTTTTCAGCAGAAATAAACATGTTTCTGCAAGTTTGGTCAGCCCCATGTAAGTTATGGGTCAGTAACAGCTCACTTTTCAAAACGTGTTTTTCAGCCCAAAATAAACGCGTTTTTTCAGACAGCTGTATCCCTATGTAACTGCAAGGCTCAGAAGAGCCCACACACTCAGGTCTTAACCCCAGTGTGCTGAAAGTGTCAAAACGTGTTTTTCAGCAGAAATAAACATGTTTCTGCAAGTTTGGTCAGCCCCATGTAAGTTATGGGTCAGTAACAGCTCACTTTTCAAAACGTGTTTTTCAGCCCGAAATAAACGCGTTTTTTCAGACAGCTGTATCCCTATGTAACTGCAAGGCTCAGAAGAGCCCACACACTCAGGTCTTAACCCCAGTGTGCTGAAAGTGTCAAAACATGTTTTTCAGCAGAAATAAACATGTTTCTGCAAGTTTGGTCAACCCCATGTAACTTATGGGGCAGTAACAGCTCACTTTTCAAAACGTGTTTTTCAGCCCGAAATAAACGCGTTTTTTCAGACAGCTGTATCCCTATGTAACTGCAAGGTTCAGAAGAGCCCACACACTCAGGTCTTAACCCCAGTGTGCTGAAAGTGTCAAAACATGTTTTTCAGCAGAAATAAACATGTTTCTGCAAGTTTGGTCAACCCCATGTAAGTTATGGGTCAGTAACAGCTCACTTTTCAAAACGTGTTTTTCAGCCAGAAATAAACGCGTTTTTTCAGACAGCTGTATCCCTATGTAACTGCAAGGCTCAGAAGAGCCCACACACTCAGGTCTTAACCCCAGTGTGCTGAAAGTGTCAAAACATGTTTTTCAGCAGAAATAAACATGTTTCTGCAAGTTTGGTCAACCCCATGTAACTTATGGGGCAGTAACAGCTCACTTTTCAAAACGTGTTTTTCAGCCCAAAATAAACGCGTTTTTTCAGACAGCTGTATCCCTATGTAACTGCAAGGCTCAGAAGAGCCCACACACTCAGGTCTTAACCCCAGTGTGCTGAAAGTGTCAAAACATGTTTTTCAGCAGAAATAAACATGTTTCTGCAAGTTTGGTCAACCCCATGTAAGTTATGGGTCAGTAACAGCTCACTTTTCAAAACGTGTTTTTCAGCCCGAAATAAACGCGTTTTTTCAGACAGCTGTATCCCTATGTAACTGCAAGGCTCAGAAGAGCCCACACACTCAGGTCTTAACCCCAGTGTGCTGAAAGTGTCAAAACGTGTTTTTCAGCAGAAATAAACATGTTTCTGCAAGTTTGGTCAGCCCCATGTAAGTTATGGGTCAGTAACAGCTCACTTTTCAAAACGTGTTTTTCAGCCCGAAATAAACGCGTTTTGTCAGACAGCTGTATCCCTATGTAACTGCAAGGCTCAGAAGAGCCCACACACTCAGGTCTTAACCCCAGTGTGCTGAAAGTGTCAAAACGTGTTTTTCAGCAGAAATAAACATGTTTCTGCAAGTTTGGTCAGCCCCATGTAAGTTATGGGTCAGTAACAGCTCACTTTTCAAAACGTGTTTTTCAGCCCGAAATAAACGCGTTTTTTCAGACAGCTGTATCCCTATGTAACTGCAAGGCTCAGAAGAGCCCACACACTCTGGTCTTAACCCCAGTGTGCTGAAAGTGTCCAATCGTGTTTTTCAGCAGAAATAAACATGTTTCTGCAAGTTTGGTCAGCCCCATGTAAGTTATGGGTCAGTAACAGCTCACTTTTCAAAACGTGTTTTTCAGCCCGAAATAAACGCGTTTTTTCAGACAGCTGTATCCCTATGTAACTGCAAGGCTCAGAAGAGCCCACACACTCAGGTCTTAACCCCAGTGTGCTGAAAGTGTCAAAACATGTTTTTCAGCATAGATAAACATGTTTCTGCAAGTTTGGTCAACCCCATGTAACTTATGGGGCAGTAACAGCTCACTTTTCAAAACGTGTTTTTCAGCCCAAAATAAACGCGTTTTTTCAGACAGCTGTATCCCTATGTAACTGCAAGGCTCAGAAGAGCCCACACACTCAGGTCTTAACCCCAGTGTGCTGAAAGTGTCAAAACATGTTTTTCAGCATAGATAAACATGTTTCTGCAAGTTTGGTCAACCCCATGTAACTTATGGGGCAGTAACAGCTCACTTTTCAAAACGTGTTTTTCAGCCCAAAATTAACGCGTTTTTTCAGACAGCTGTATCCCTATGTAACTGCAAGGCTCAGAAGAGCCCACACACTCAGGTCTTAACCCCAGTGTGCTGAAAGTGTCAAAACATGTTTTTCAGCAGAAATAAACATGTTTCTTCAAGTTTGGTCAACCCCATGTAACTTATGTTGCAGTAACAGCTCACTTTTCAAAACGTGTTTTTCAGCCCGAAATAAACGCGTTTTTTCAGACAGCTGTATCCCTATGTAACTGCAAGGCTCAGAAGAGCCCACACACTCAGGTCTTAACCCCAGTGTGCTGAAAGTGTCAAAACGTGTTTTTCAGCAGAAATAAACATGTTTCTGCAAGTTTGGTCAGCCCCATGTAAGTTATGGGTCAGTAACAGCACACTTTTCAAAACGTGTTTTTCAGCCCGAAATTAAACGCGTTTTTTCAGACAGCTGTATCCCTATGTAACTGCAAGGCTCAGAAGAGCGCACACACTCAGGTCTTAACCCCAGTGTGCTGAAAGTGTCAAAACGTGTTTTTCAGCAGAAATAAACATGTTTCTGCAAGTTTGGTCAACCCCATGTAAGTTATGGGGCAGTAACAGCACACTTTTCAAAACGTGTTTTTCAGCCCGAAATTAAACGCGTTTTTTCAGACAGCTGTATCCCTATGTAACTGCAAGGCTCAGAAGAGCGCACACACTCAGGTCTTAACCCCAGTGTGCTGAAAGTGTCAAAACGTGTTTTTCAGCAGAAATAAACATGTTTCTGCAAGTTTGGTCAACCCCATGTAAGTTATGGGGCAGTAACAGCACACTTTTCAAAACGTGTTTTTCAGCCCAAAATAAACCCGTTTTTTCAGACAGCTGTATCCCTATGTAACTGCAAGGCTCAGAAGAGCCCACACACTCAGTTCTTAACCCCAGTGTGCTGAAAGTGTCAAAACGTGTTTTTCAGCAGAAATAAACATGTTTCTGCAAGTTAGGTCAGCCCCATGTAAGTTATGGGTCAGTAACAGCTCACTTTTCAAAACGTGTTTTTCAGCCCGAAATAAACGCGTTTTTTCAGACAGCTGTATCCCTATGTAACTGCAAGGCTCAGAAGAGCCCACACACTCAGGTCTTAACCCCAGTGTGCTGAAAGTGTCAAATCGTGTTTTTCAGCAGAAATAAACATGTTTCTGCAAGTTTGGTCAGCCCCATGTAAGTTATGGGTCAGTAACAGCTCACTTTTCAAAACGTGTTTTTCACCCGAAATAAACGCGTTTTTTCAAACAGCTGTATCCCTATGTAACTGCAAGGCTCAGAAGAGCCCACACACTCAGGTCTTAACCCCAGTGTGCTGAAAGTGTCAAAACATGTTTTTCAGCAGAAATAAACATGTTTCTGCAAGTTTGGTCAACCCCATGTAACTTATGTTGCAGTAACAGCTCACTTTTCAAAACGTGTTTTTCAGCCCGAAATAAACGCGTTTTTTCAGACAGCTGTATCCCTATGTAACTGCAAGGTTCAGAAGAGCCCACACACTCAGGTCTTAACTCCAGTGTGCTGAAAGTGTCAAAACATGTTTTTCAGCAGAAATAAACATGTTTCTTCAAGTTTGGTCAACCCCATGTAAGTTATGGGTCAGTAACAGCTCACTTTTCAAAACGTGTTTTTCAGCCCGAAATAAACGCGTTTTTTCAGACAGCTGTATCCCTATGTAACTGCAAGGTTCAGAAGAGCCCACACACTCAGGTCTTAACCCCAGTGTGCTGAAAGTGTCAAAACATGTTTTTCAGCAGAAATAAACATGTTTCTGCAAGTTTGGTCAACCCCATGTAAGTTATGGGTCAGTAACAGCTCACTTTTCAAAACGTGTTTTTCAGCCCGAAATAAACGCGTTTTTTCAGACAGCTGTATCCCTATGTAACTGCAAGGCTCAGAAGAGCCCACACACTCGGTCTTAACCCCAGTGTGCTGAAAGTGTCAAAACATGTTTTTCAGCAGAAATAAACATGTTTCTGCAAGTTTGGTCAACCCCATGTACGTTATGGGTCAGTAACAGCTCACTTTTCAAAACGTGTTTTTCAGCCCGAAATAAACGCGTTTTTTCAGACAGCTGTATCCCTATGTAACTGCAAGGCTCAGAAGAGCCCACACACTCAGGTCTTAACCCCAGTGTGCTGAAAGTGTCAAAACATGTTTTTCAGCAGAAATAAACATGTTTCTGCAAGTTTGGTCAACCCCATGTAAGTTATGGGTCAGTAACAGCTCACTTTTCAAAACGTGTTTTTCAGCCCAAAATAAACGCGTTTTTTCAGACAGCTGTATCCCTATGTAACTGCAAGGCTCAGAAGAGCCCACACACTCAGGTCTTAACCCCAGTGTGCTGAAAGTGTCAAAACATGTTTTTCAGCATAGATAAACATGTTTCAGCAAGTTTGGTCAACCCCATGTAACTTATGGGGCAGTAACAGCTCACTTTTCAAAACGTGTTTTTCAGCCCAAAATAAACGCGTTTTTTCAGACAGCTGTATCCCTATGTAACTGCAAGGCTCAGAAGAGCCCACACACTCAGGTCTTAACCCCAGTGTGCTGAAAGTGTCAAAACATGTTTTTCAGCAGAAATAAACATGTTTCTGCAAGTTTGGTCAACCCCATGTAACTTATGTTGCAGTAACAGCTCACTTTTCAAAACGTGTTTTTCAGCCGGAAATAAACGCGTTTTTTCAGACAGCTGTATCCCTATGTAACTGCAAGGCTCAGAAGAGCCCACACACTCGGTCTTAACCCCAGTGTGCTGAAAGTGTCAAAACATGTTTTTCAGCAGAAATAAACATGTTTCTGCAAGTTTGGTCAACCCCATGTACGTTATGGGTCAGTAACAGCTCACTTTTCAAAACGTGTTTTTCAGCCCGAAATAAACGCGTTTTTTCAGACAGCTGTATCCCTATGTAACTGCAAGGCTCAGAAGAGCCCACACACTCAGGTCTTAACCCCAGTGTGCTGAAAGTGTCAAAACATGTTTTTCAGCAGAAATAAACATGTTTCTGCAAGTTTGGTCAACCCCATGTAAGTTATGGGTCAGTAACAGCTCACTTTTCAAAACGTGTTTTTCAGCCCAAAATAAACGCGTTTTTTCAGACAGCTGTATCCCTATGTAACTGCAAGGCTCAGAAGAGCCCACACACTCAGGTCTTAACCCCAGTGTGCTGAAAGTGTCAAAACATGTTTTTCAGCATAGATAAACATGTTTCAGCAAGTTTGGTCAACCCCATGTAACTTATGGGGCAGTAACAGCTCACTTTTCAAAACGTGTTTTTCAGCCCAAAATAAACGCGTTTTTTCAGACAGCTGTATCCCTATGTAACTGCAAGGCTCAGAAGAGCCCACACACTCAGGTCTTAACCCCAGTGTGCTGAAAGTGTCAAAACATGTTTTTCAGCAGAAATAAACATGTTTCTGCAAGTTTGGTCAACCCCATGTAACTTATGTTGCAGTAACAGCTCACTTTTCAAAACGTGTTTTTCAGCCGGAAATAAACGCGTTTTTTCAGACAGCTGTATCCCTATGTAACTGCAAGGCTCAGAAGAGCCCACACACTCAGGTCTTAACCCCAGTGTGCTGAAAGTGTCAAAACGTGTTTTTCAGCAGAAATAAACATGTTTCTGCAAGTTTGGTCAGCCCCATGTAAGTTATGGGTCAGTAACAGCTCACTTTTCAAAACGTGTTTTTCAGCCGAAATAAACGCGTTTTTTCAGACAGCTGTATCCCTATGTAACTGCAAGGCTCAGAAGAGCCCACACACTCAGGTCTTATCCCCAGTGTGCTGAAAGTGTCAAAACGTGTTTTTCAGCAGAAATAAACATGTTTCTGCAAGTTTGGTCAACCCCATGTAAGTTATGGGTCAGTAACAGTTCACTTTTCAAAACGTGTTTTTCAGCCCGAAATAAACGCGTTTTGTCAGACAGCTGTATCCCTATGTAACTGCAAGGCTCAGAAGAGCCCACACACTCAGGTCTTAACCCCAGTGTGCTGAAAGTGTCAAAACGTGTTTTTCAGCAGAAACAAACATGTTTCTGCAAGTTTGGTCAGCCCCATGTAAGTTATGGGTCAGTAACAGCTCACTTTTCAAAACATGTTTTTCAGCCCGAAATAAACGCGTTTTTTCAGACAGCTGTATCCCTATGTAACTGCAAGGCTCAGAAGAGCCCACACACTCAGGTCTTAACCCCAGTGTGCTGAAAGTGTCAAATCGTGTTTTTCAGCAGAAATAAACATGTTTCTGCAAGTTTGGTCAGCCCCATGTAAGTTATGGGTCAGTAACAGCTCACTTTTCAAAACGTGTTTTTCAGCCCGAAATAAACACGTTTTTTCAAACAGCTGTATCCCTATGTAACTGCAAGGCTCAGAAGAGCCCACACACTCAGGTCTTAACCCCAGTGTGCTGAAAGTGTCAAAACATGTTTTTCAGCAGAAATAAACATGTTTCTGCAAGTTTGGTCAACCCTATGTAACTTATGTTGCAGTAACAGCTCACTTTTCAAAACGTGTTTTTCAGCCCGAAATAAACACGTTTTTTCAGACAGCTGTATCCCTATGTAACTGCAAGGCTCAGAAGAGCCCACACACTCAGGTCTTAACCCCAGTGTGCTGAAAGTGTCAAAACATGTTTTTCAGCAGAAATAAACATGTTTCTGCAAGTTTGGTCAACCCCATGTAACTTATGGGGCAGTAACAGCTCACTTTTCAAAACGTGTTTTTCAGCCCGAAATAAACGCGTTTTTTCAGACAGCTGTATCCCTATGTAACTGCAAGGTTCAGAAGAGCCCACACACTCAGGTCTTAACCCCAGTGTGCTGAAAGTGTCAAAACATGTTTTTCAGCAGAAATAAACATGTTTCTTCAAGTTTGGTCAACCCCATGTAAGTTATGGATCAGTAACAGCTCACTTTTCAAAACGTGTTTTTCAGCCCGAAATAAACGCGTTTTTTCAGACAGCTGTATCCCTATGTAACTGCAAGGTTCAGAAGAGCCCACACACTCAGGTCTTAACCCCAGTGTGCTGAAAGTGTCAAAACATGTTTTTCAGCAGAAATAAACATGTTTCTGCAAGTTTGGTCAACCCCATGTAAGTTATGGGTCAGTAACAGCTCACTTTTCAAAACGTGTTTTACAGCCCGAAATAAACGCGTTTTTTCAGACAGCTGTACCCCTATGTAACTGCAAGGCTCAGAAGAGCCCACACACTCAGGTCTTAACCCCAGTGTGCTGAAAGTGTCAAATCGTGTTTTTCAGCAGAAATAAACATGTTTCTGCAAGTTTGGTCAACCCCATGTAACTTATGTTGCAGTAACAGCTCACTTTTCAAAACGTGTTTTTCAGCCCGAAATAAACACGTTTTTTCAGACAGCTGTATCCCTATGTAACTGCAAGGCTCAGAAGAGCCCACACACTCAGGTCTTAACCCCAGTGTGCTGAAAGTGTCAAATCGTGTTTTTCAGCAGAAATAAACATGTTTCTGCAAGTTTGGTCAACCCCATGTAACTTATGTTGCAGTAACAGCTCACTTTTCAAAACGTGTTTTTCAGCCCGAAATAAACACGTTTTTTCTTACAGCTGTATCTCTATGTAACTGCAAGGCTCAGAAGAGCCCACACACTCAGGTCTTAACCCTAGTGTGCTGAAAGTGTCAAATCGTGTTTTTCAGCAGAAATAAACATGTTTCTGCAAGTTTGGTCAGCCCCATGTAAGTTATGGGTCAGTAACAGCTCACTTTTCAAAACGTGTTTTTCAGCCCGAAATAAACGCGTTTTTTCAGACAGCTGTATCCCTATGTAACTGCAAGGCTCAGAAGAGCCCACACACTCAGGTCTTAACCCCAGTGTGCTGAAAGTGTCAAAACATGTTTTTCAGCAGAAATAAACATGTTTCTGCAAGTTTGGTCAACCCCATGTAACTTATGGGGCAGTAACAGCTCACTTTTCAAAACGTGTTTTTCAGATCGAAATAAACGCGTTTTTTCAGACAGCTGTATCCCTATGTAACTGCAAGGCTCAGAAGAGCCCACACACTCAGGTCTTAACCCCAGTGTGCTGAAAGTGTCAAAACGTGTTTTTCAGCAGAAATAAACATGTTTCTGCAAGTTTGGTCAGCCCCATTTAAGTTATGGGTCAGTAACAGCTCACTTTTCATAACGTGTTTTTCAGCCCGAAATAAACGCGTTTTTTCAGACAGCTGTATCCCTATGTAACTGCAAGGCTCAGAAGAGCCCACACACTCAGGTCTTAACCCCAGTGTGCTGAAAGTGTCAAAACATGTTTTTCAGCATAGATAAACATGTTTCTGCAAGTTTGGTCAACCCCATGTAACTTATGGGGCAGTAACAGCTCACTTTTCAAAACGTGTTTTTCAGCCCAAAATTAACGCGTTTTTTCAGACAGCTGTACCCCTATGTAACTGCAAGGCTCAGAAGAGCCCACACACTCAGGTCTTAACCCCAGTGTGCTGAAAGTGTCAAATCGTGTTTTTCAGCAGAAATAAACATGTTTCTGCAAGTTTGGTCAACCCCATGTAACTTATGTTGCAGTAACAGCTCACTTTTCAAAACGTGTTTTTCAGCCCGAAATAAACACGTTTTTTCAGACAGCTGTATCCCTATGTAACTGCAAGGCTCAGAAGAGCCCACACACTCAGGTCTTAACCCCAGTGTGCTGAAAGTGTCAAATCGTGTTTTTCAGCAGAAATAAACATGTTTCTGCAAGTTTGGTCAACCCCATGTAACTTATGTTGCAGTAACAGCTCACTTTTCAAAACGTGTTTTTCAGCCCGAAATAAACACGTTTTTTCTTACAGCTGTATCTCTATGTAACTGCAAGGCTCAGAAGAGCCCACACACTCAGGTCTTAACCCCAGTGTGCTGAAAGTGTCAAATCGTGTTTTTCAGCAGAAATAAACATGTTTCTGCAAGTTTGGTCAGCCCCATGTAAGTTATGGGTCAGTAACAGCTCACTTTTCAAAACGTGTTTTTCAGCCCGAAATAAACGCGTTTTTCAGACAGCTGTATCCCTATGTAACTGCAAGGCTCAGAAGAGCCCACACACTCAGGTCTTAACCCCAGTGTGCTGAAAGTGTCAAAACATGTTTTTCAGCAGAAATAAACATGTTTCTGCAAGTTTGGTCAACCCCATGTAACTTATGGGGCAGTAACAGCTCACTTTTCAAAACGTGTTTTTCAGATCGAAATAAACGCGTTTTTTCAGACAGCTGTATCCCTATGTAACTGCAAGGCTCAGAAGAGCCCACACACTCAGGTCTTAACCCAGTGTGCTGAAAGTGTCAAAACGTGTTTTTCAGCAGAAATAAACATGTTTCTGCAAGTTTGGTCAGCCCCATTTAAGTTATGGGTCAGTAACAGCTCACTTTTCATAACGTGTTTTTCAGCCCGAAATAAACGCGTTTTTTCAGACAGCTGTATCCCTATGTAACTGCAAGGCTCAGAAGAGCCCACACACTCAGGTCTTAACCCCAGTGTGCTGAAAGTGTCAAAACATGTTTTTCAGCATAGATAAACATGTTTCTGCAAGTTTGGTCAACCCCATGTAACTTATGGGGCAGTAACAGCTCACTTTTCAAAACGTGTTTTTCAGCCCAAAATTAACGCGTTTTTTCAGACAGCTGTATCCCTATGTAACTGCAAGGCTCAGAAGAGCCCACACACTCAGGTCTTAACCCCAGTGTGCTGAAAGTGTCAAAACATGTTTTTCAGCAGAAATAAACATGTTTCTGCAAGTTTGGTCAACCCCATGTAACTTATGTTGCAGTAACAGCTCACTTTTCAAAACGTGTTTTTCAGCCCGAAATAAACGCGTTTTTTCAGACAGCTGTATCCCTATGTAACTGCAAGGCTCAGAAGAGCCCACACACTCAGGTCTTAACCCCAGTGTGCTGAAAGTGTCAAAACGTGTTTTTCAGCAGAAATAAACATGTTTC
>NW_027168190.1:7500-55602 GCF_040954835.1 Lepisosteus oculatus
TCTAGGGTTAGAAGCAAAGTTAAACCCAAAACAAGACAACAATAACAGCAAGCTAAAACTACTGAGCTAAAAGCTATCCCTAACCCCACACACAAATAGGTACTTACCACCTGCCTCTTCAAGCTATGAAAGGGTGTTAAACATTACATCATTTCAACAAAACCTAAACAAACACTGCTCTTTAAAAAAAGAACTTGCATTCTAGCTCATTTGAAAATAAAAACACACAAAGGATGATTTCTCAAATCACTCAAAATACAGTACAGCTTAAAACATGACATTGTATAACAAACATACCCACATTTCTCTGTCATCAATACAAATCCTCAAAGAGCACTCCCAGAAACTTTATTGTGCTCAAATTACAATACTACATCAGACAATTGGCAACATAACATTCAGTGAGCATTAAACTATTTCAGCAAATTGCATTACAATTAATTAAAAACAAAGTTTACAGTTAGGGACATTGCCCTTAACAATACAAAACAATTTACAAACCATTTTTCCCCCAACATAATCAAGTTCTTTACAATCCAAGAAAACACCACATTACAGGCTACAATGATCCCACATTCACTTGCTCAAAACAATGCACAGAACATGGTGGTATGGTTCTAGGGTTAGAAGCAAAGTTAACCCATAACAAGACAACAATAACAGCAAGCTAAAACTGAGCTAAAAGCTATCCCTAACCCCCCCCCACACACACACACACACACAAAAAGGTACTTACCACCTGCCTCTTCAAGCTATGAAAGGGTGTTAAACATTACAATTGACATACTTTCAACAAAACCTAAACATCAAACACCGCTCTTTAAAAAAAGAACTTGCATTCTAGCTCATTTGAAAATAAAAACACACAAAGGATGATTTCTCAAATCACTAAAAACAGTACAGCTTAAAACAACAACATTGTATAACAAACACCCACATTTCTTTCTGTCATCAATACAGATCCTCAAAGAGCACTCCCAGAAACTTTATTGTGCTCAAATTACAATACTACAGCATGACAATTGGCAACATAACATTCAGTGAGCATTAAACTATTTCAAGGACATTGCATTACAATTAATTAAAAACAAAGTTTACAGTTAGGGACATTGCCCTTAACAATACAAAACAATTTACAAACCATTTTTCCCCAACATAATCAAGTTCTTTACAATCCAAGAAAACACCACATTACAGGCTACAATGATTCCACATTCACTTACTCAAAATAATACACAGAACAAAATTTACTTAACATACCACAACTATTTACTTCTTTTAAAAGTCCATTACTACTTCAGACAGGCTCCTCGACTCCATCCAGACACATGATTTGGTTGTAGAAAAAGTCTAAAGTTGAAACACTGGCAGAGGAAAAAGGTCCACTCAAAAGCTGCTCCTGATGAGGCCTCTTCAAGATGCATACCATTTTCACCTTCTGTTCCATTCTGGTCAGGAAATAAAATACTAAAAAATCTCACACTACAAACACCTCTCTTGGAAGATGGACACCGTCTCCCACATCTGCACCACATGCAGACATACAGGTACCCAATGAAACAAAGATCTGGCCACCACCTCCCACAAAATGACCAAAGTAGAAAAAAAAAACAACTTAAAGATTAGTTTACATTTATATTAAACATCAAAATAAAATACTTCAATTCATAACAAACCCTCCCCCAAAACCAAGAACTCCCTTCCCACAGAATACCCCTTGCAAAAAAAAAGGTAATTGTGCAGTTTCCCCATTAAGAAACAACTAAACTACCTCCACAATCAAAGAGAAAGAAATGCTCCAACTTCAGTTTTACATTGTATGAAAAAAAACATACCACCAACAACATACTTTACCTCCAGTACAATATTCACAATTCAACAAGCTATAAATGCCATCATGGTTCAAGGAAAAACCATCATGTAATTATTCCAAATGTCAACTTGCCATCAAAAATTACTTTAGATATACAACACAAATCAGTTACACACCCCAAACATACATCTCAATTTCTCCAACTCAAATCTTCCCAGAACACTGACCCTGATCTAAAAATACTACCTTCTTGTCAACCCCTAAAATGTGTATTCTCTTACCTGCCATCCTTGTGAAAGCACTCATCCAGGATTGTATTGTCTTATTTCTTTGAATGCTTACAAAAATCAAGGAAAATTAACAAATTCAGGTCCCAAGAGGTTTAAATCCTCATCTACCAGCCTTTGG
Organism: Lepisosteus oculatus; assembly: GCF_040954835.1. NCBI lineage: Eukaryota > Metazoa > Chordata > Actinopteri > Semionotiformes > Lepisosteidae > Lepisosteus > Lepisosteus oculatus. The sequence continues at coordinate 9,722 of NW_027168190.1, forward strand.
AAAGCCATTTACAAAGGTCATCTTATTGAAGATAACCCATGGGTGAAAACATTTCAATTTAAAGATGCAAAAAAAATCCAGATTTCAGTAGACATGTTTCTTCAGAGTCTTTCAAAGAAAGTCTAGTTTCAACTGAATATGCTACCTTTCCACCCAACACATACCAAAAACTTTCCCAAACTCACATTAAATATTCTAAACACCTTCAAATTGTTTTTCAAATTACAACCCAAAGCCAACAAACACATCAAAACCACCCACCTTCAGGACATCACAGCTGCAAGCCAAGAGCTCCTACCCTTACAGGAGCCGGAAACAGAATGACTACTAGCCCCCAGACTGTGTCTTTAAAACCCTCATGATTAACTCAGAGGTGTGGCCAATTCACCAAGAACCTATCCCAACATCTCCTTAAAATGGTCAATTTGCAAAGCCCTATTGTTTATAATGCAACACACACCTGTTTCCAATGACTAAACAAGTATTAGCCAGCCCATCTACAGATCCAGCCATTCAGAATGCACGGGTGATAATGCTGGGGGTTACTTAGAGGATCAGGATCTGCTGGGTACCACAAGTTTTTACAAATACTCAGTTGTGGGACTACACTACTTTGTGGAACATTTGGACAGTCTTTAGAAGAAAGTTAAGTTTCAACTGAATATGCCACCTTTCCACCAGACACATACCAAAAACCTTCTCAAACTCACAGTGCACAAATATTCTAAACACCTTCAACCTTCAAACTTTTTCAAATTGCTACCCAAACACATCAAAACCACTCACCTTTCTCCGCAGTCTTCGGGCCACCACAGCTGCAAGCCAAGAGCTCCTACCCTTGCAGGAGCCAGAAACAGAATGACTACTGATCCCAATGCTGTGTCTTTAAAACCCTCATGATTAACTCAGAGGTGTGGCTAATTCAGCAAGAACCTATCCCAACATCTCCTCGAAATGGTCAGTTAGCAAAACCAAATTGTTTATAATGCAACACACCAGTTTCCAATGACTAAGTATTAGCCAGCCCATCTACAGATCAAGCCATTCAGAATGCATGGGTGACAATGCAGGGATACTTAAGAGGTTCAGGATCTGCTGGGTACCAAAACTTTTTACAAATACTTAGTTGTGGGACTACACTACTTTGTGGAACATTTGGACAGTCACCAGAAAATGCCTGATTTTGAATCCCATTCAAAGGGGATGTTTAATCTTTTTTCAGTAATAGAAATCAAATTGTATACTGTGTATGACAGCGTGTTTAATATTAAAGTACTTAAAAAGTAGGTAGATTTAATAAAAACAAGATTGTTCAGTTGGAAATATAAAAATGTTTAATATTATACTGTAAATTAAAAACAGAAGCATAATGTAATATATAAATAATGTACACACAGTAGATGGTAGTGGAAGCTAAATAATAAAATGTACACAACAGTATTCCACCTTCTTCATACATAATTTTTATGCATCAAAATCTTTAACTTGGTGACTTACAATGGATTATGGAAAAGTTTAAACATGTTGCTTCTACCATTATAAAGTTTATATACTGTACTTCATAAAAAGTCATAATGTTTTATCCTTTTCTAAGAATGTATAGTAAAAACACCACTTCATGTTATTATAAAAAAGTGGTACTGAATTAATACCACTTGATAATTATTTTAATATGGAACTGTGATGTTTTGGAAACAATTTGACATTTATTGAAACTTTTAGTGTCCCCATTGAGGTAATGGAAAATAGATAATATCACTGCATTGGCCATATATGATTTTTTTATATTAGGAATTTGTCTTTTCATAGACCCCAACTTACTCTCCACACAGACAGGGAGAGATGCTGGGGGTCAGAGCACAGGGTCAGCCATTTTTACAGTGTCCCCAGAGCAGTTGGGGGTTCACTCAGGAGCCCAATGACATAGGACTCCTCTGCCAGCCACAGATCCTCAGCCACAGAGCCACTACACTGCCCCGAGGAAAAGGGGATTTCCTGGCTCATATGGGGATTGAACCCACAACCGCGGTGTTATCAGTACCACGTGCTTACCAATTGAGCTAACCAGGCCCCGAAAGACTGGTCATGGACCGTAATGTAGCATGCTCTACCCTATTTCATACATTAAGAATTTTTACTATCTAAACCTATTTTTAACATGCTTATGGTTTGAACATGGTGTGTCTTTTTTTGCAGTCATATAAAAATATAGTGTACGTACTATTTACTTTTTAATGAGACTGTTTATTAGAAAACAAACAGGTGCCCTAAGCAGGAACTGAACCCAGATCTCCCAGAGAGGAACCCACCCCCCAAACGCACTACACCAACAGAGCACTTGCAAGCATTGCTGAAACAGACAGGTCAAAATGTACCGAAAGGAATCAAGAGTGAACAAGTCAGAAAAAATAAAAAATTTACAAAGAAAGTGGACTGCGGTTATACCATCAGTTATATAAATAAATCATATTTTGATCTATTAATATCATTACTAATTTTTTTCTACATGATTCCATATTATATTCCCTACTAAGCAGATTCTAAAAAGTACACTTTTTTACTGGCATAAAAACAGCAAGGATTCATAGAAAATATATATAATTATATATTAAAATAGTATTTTAAACTACAAATATAGTCAGAAAGAGCACATCACAACTTTTCCAAAATAACTACAGTAAGTGACATAGTTAAAGACTGATGCATAAAATGTTTGTAAAGTGGAAAATTGTTGTGTACTGTTTATATAAGCTACCACTATCAGCCATGGACATTAAATATAATGTTTATATTCCTATATTAATATCTTTTATGATAATATGATCTTGAAGGACATTATGCTCCTGTTATTTTTATGCTCAGCTACCAAAATTTCTCTTTAGCTGTAAAATTCCATATTAATATTTAAACATGCACTTTGAATGCTTATTTCTGTATAAATCTCTTGATCACCAAACACAGAGAAGCTCAAAAGCGAAAACAGGAAGAATCAATGAATAGCATCCCACTCATAAGATTCAATCAGTTGTACTTTATTTAACCCAAAAAATTATAAATTTAGAATCCATCTTCAAATGAATAGACCTATTATATTGAATTTGAATATCTTTTGATTTATAATAATAATTGCTTACACTTATATAGCACTTTTCTGGACACTCCACTCAAAGCACTTTACAGGTAATGGGGATCCCCTCCACCACCACCAATGCGCAGCACCCACCAGCCCACTCCCCACACACCAGTGCTCAGTGGAGAGGAGAGCAGAGTGATGGAGCCAGCTCATAGATGGGGATTATTAGGAGGCCATGATTGGTAAGGACCAATGGGAAATGTGGCTAGACACTGGGGTTACACCTCTACTCTTTACAAGAAACACCATGGGATTTTTAATGACCACAGAGAGTCAGGACCTCAGTTTTACATCTCATCTGAAGGACAGCACCTGTTTACAGTATAGTGTCCCCGTCACTATACTGGGGCATTAGGACCCACATGGACCACAGGGTGAGCACCCCCTGCCGGCCCCACTAACACCGCTTTCAGCAGCAACCTTAGTTTTTCCCAGGAGGTCTCCCATCCAGGTACTGACCATGCTCACACCTGCTTAGCTTCAGTGGGTTCCCAGTTGCAAGTTGCAGGGTGATATGGCTGCTGGCTCTACTCTTGTTAATTTAATCTTGTTTTCAGCTATTCACTATAGCTGTCAGCTATGAAGGTTTTACCCCTCACTGGACTTGGTATATTCTGAGGGGGAGGAGCCAGCCCAGCTCAGAGGATAAAAGAGCAGACTCCCTGTGCCTCTGTTTTCATTCAAGAGTCCAGGAGCTGAGGAGAGTGGTGAGTACTGTTTCTTAACTGGTTTTGGGACAAATCTTTCATTTGCTGGTTAGTCCCATGTTTTTTCTTACAAACTTTATTTTAGAGAAGGAGTGCTTAGATTAAATTCACTTGGCTGCTCCTACAAAACTTTTGTTGAGAAAAGTACTTTTACTTTTAGCTTGATATTTAAGAACCCAATCTACTACCTTTTTTGTAATAGCCTACTCATACTTGTTAAAGTTTCTACTGACTTTATAATTTGTGGAAACTTCCAAACAGCTCCATATTAATTAAGAGGACCTATTTCATTATCTTGCCAGCAGCCATATCACCCTGCAGCCCCCAGGTGGTAGCCCACTAAAGCTAAGCAGACGTGAGCCTGGTCAATACCCGAATTGGAGACCTCCAGGGAAAAACTAAGGTTGCTGCTGGAAGAGCTGTTATTTGGGCTTGCAGGGGGCACTCACCTTTCAGTCTAGGTGGGTCCTAATGCCCCAGTATAGTGAAGGGGACACTACACTGTAAAAAGGCACAGTCCTTCAGATGAAAAGTAAAACTGAGATCCTGTGGTCATAAAAACTCCCAGGGCATTTCTCAAAAAGAGTAGGGGTATTACCCTGGTGTCCTGGTCTATTTTCCCATTGGCTCTTACTGATCATGTACTCCTAATAACCCCATCTCTGAGCTGGCTTCATCACTCTGTTCTCTTCCACAGTGAGAGCTGGTGTGTGGTGAGAGTTCTGACACACTATGGCTGCGTTTGCATCATGCAGGTAAGGCTGCACATTGGTGGTGATGGAGGGGACTCCCCATTGCCTGTAAAGCACTTTGAGTGGAGTCTCCAGGAAATAACTATATAAGTGTAAGCAATTATTATTATAATGTAATTAACTTTAAAAGGTTATAAGAAAAACAAGATAAGATACTTGAAAAACTGGAATTTAACTAATGAAATGGACTACATTATAATTTTAAAGGTCCTTAAATTCTGTGCTGGACTGAACCAATACACACTTTAACCTCTGGGATTGGAGAAAAAGACCCCTAAGCCCTAATAGTTTGAATAAACTGAGCACTTTAGCTACCGTACCAAAAACAGAAGCGTAATAAATCAACAAAACATTGAGAAGTACAATAACTACTAATCTCCTATGGCTCATATGAGTATGGCACAACTAGAGTGACATTTAAAATCTTTCAGAACATAGCATGTCACAGTTTCCTTCAATTTAATTACATCTAAAAGCAGTTGAACTTAAAGCTGGATCTGGATCTGACCTTTTCATATAATTTCCTCTCACCCCCTTCAAAATAAGATTCACGTACCTATTGTTTGTTAATCTGGAGGACTTTGGAGGCAAGAATGGGAGACATGTCACAACTGCCGTGATGGTCTGGAAAACACTACATGGCAAATCCTTGAGCTGAACACCCTGGATTCTTTTAAAAATGACGAATAAAAGGCTGCTGTGAATCAACTAGCAACCCAACAGTTTGACATGATAATTACTCATGTTAAACCCGACTATTTTTATTTACCCTATGAATGATACATATCATTGCTAAAGTCAATGTGCACATTCTTGCGCCTCTCCAGGACATCATTGTGGTTGTCAATGACTCGTCCACCCTGTGCTCATAAAAATAAACACTCCTTACACATGGTCCTTGTGTCACCAGTTTATTTTTCTACACATTACATTTTATTTATGAAAACTAGTTCAGAAGCAGTCCAGGAGCATGGAGGTGGGTTAATTGCATTTTGGCATGATGAGACCTGAGGAATGGACTGGCATCCCACCCATCATCAGTGCAGTGAGCTGTATGGGTAAACCATTGTAAATGGATTTATACCTCCTAGTTGGCAGTTATCAGTCATTTAAACCAGACCTCACTAACCAAACAATCTACTTACAGTTTAAAACTGTATAACACTTACATTTTCTAGACCATTAACCTCTTTTGAATTTAACCCTTTGTACTGCCAGCATGGCTAACAGTTGTCTCTACCCCAAACTGCAACCTCTACACAACTCAATACAATTCTGACAACTCCTTTTTTCATAAATAAACTATTATATTCCTGCTGTTGGTCTACTCTGTAATCTTAAACTGCTGCAGCTATAACAATTTCACACTAACTAATTACATAAATATTTCACAAACAAGGTGTTACAAAAATAGCACTTTCCTTTGCAATGCAGTCTCAATCTATACAGTATGAAATGGCTTGATCTGTAGCAGTACTTGTACTATCTCAGTCCCACACTTTTGTACCCCTTTAAAAGGCATCAACTGTTACATTAAGAGATTTAGTAATGCCACCAGCCCAATTCACCGCAAATACAATAAACCTGATATACTACACAACATACTTAAGTAAACACTTGAAATGGAATGGAAAACTGAAATTATACAGCAATTACTCTTAAATGAAAGTGTATAGTGGGAGGCACCATGGACAGCACCAGTAAAAAGTCAACACCCCAGCTGAGGAGACAGAAGCACCAGTGTGAGGTTAGCTGGGATCAAAAACAATACAAAAAGTGAGAAAATAAAGTAAGCGACTGCCATGTTACCTACAAGCTGGGCTTAACCTATCTAATGGGGTCCAGCTTGGGGAAAAAACTGCTATCACAGCAGTCACCAGACTGGATATTTTCTATTCAGTGGGGTCCAGTCTGTGCATAACAAGTTAGTGCATAAAAAGGTGCATGCGTTTGCCTGCCCCTGTGAAAGGGCATAAAGGGACAGGCAAAACAGAAGATGAAAACCTAAGACGGGTACAATCCTCAGCAGGACTGATGGTGCAAAAACACCATCATCCAGGGGTGGCTCTGCTCCTCTCAGAGGGTGTCCAGTGTGCCTTTATAGGACCTGCCCAGCTGGGACTCATAAGCTGGAAGCCAGGACACCTGGTACTACAAAGACAAGGGGTTACCCTTCTACCAGGGCTCCACCTCCACACTGGGCCCACCCCTGCATAATGCCGCCCCAGCATATAAACAAATGGGAATAAATGTGCATATTCATTTCTACACTATTTCACCATGCACAAATCACCCAGTGGCCAATTTAAAAACATTTAAAAACCACAAACTGCATTTCAATTCTGTGTTTTACACCGTCAATGTCTAAAATATATACCTTAAAGCTCACCTATTTTCTCCACAAATACCACAGGTTTTCATAATACAGGAATGTATACAAATGCTTAGATCACTAAAAATAAAATTAAAACTGCTTATAAACATCCTCTATGCTAAGGAATGTACCCAAAGAGTACCCAAATAAATGTTAAATAAATGTACCCAAAGATTGTGACCTAAATAAAACAATGTAGGGAAAAGCAGGTCCAGTGCCAGTATATACTCAATATAGCACCTTGTACAACCACAACCACAATCAGCATACAAGAAACAAAAGAAAACCGACTCAGTACATTTAGTCATTTTTAATCATCCCACACCAACAAAAATATAGATTTTCAATACATGAGGACATTTTCTGGCAAAGAATTTACAAAGCCACATAACTACATATCTCTTCTCACAAAACAGAACAAACAACCCCCATCTTTCTCCTACCTCATTCTGTAGGAAATCCCCTCCCATGACAAAGGGCTTTCTGTGCAGGTACCAAAAAAGAGCGGCACTCAGCTAAACCAATCCCTCTTTTCCAAGTGAGTGGATGGCATTAGTTTTCCTTTTATTCATTTCTACCTTACGTGCTCAATTCAGTTTTGCTCTACAGCCAATGCAAGATTTATATACATGTGTGCACCCATGCAAATAAATCATTGCATGACCTTTGAGTCTCTCAAACTCTGCTTTTCAAATGGCCTAGAATGTGCAAAACACTACAAAGTTACCAACTGCCAACTCTTTCTCCATTCCAGCACTAGAAGTCACTTTGTCTCCTCCCTGCCAGGTGGCTCAGGTGCTGAAGTTACAAGCCATGGTCCTAACAGCCATTACAAGGCAGGTGTGCAGAGATTCACTTAGAGCTTCAAGCAGCTCTTGTTGTACAACGAATAGCACCTGAACCTCTTTCCTGCCCACAATTAACCCACCAAAGACCTCCCTCCCTTTCTCTGCCTTTGTTGTTAGGAACTTCTAAAGCAGCTTTGATGCTCCTCTGATGAGTCCATTGGCTTCTGGAATTGGAACAGGCACATGATTCCCCAAGCAGATCTTGGCAGACAGAACCCACTACCCAGTCTGCTGCATCTGGGCTCCAGTCCTGGTGAACGTCCTCCCTTGGCAGCAAAGGCCTGGTCATACCCCAGACAGCAGAGAACCTCAAGAAAAAATAAGAAACTGGACTGAGTCCTCTGCACTAGTCAGAAATGGTCCAGCCAACATTCCCACTCCCAACACCAGTTTTGACCTAAACCGCCATAATGTTCAGTGCTACACCTTTTCAGGACAAACCAACAGAAAACCACCCTGAAGAGTGCAAAAGCAAAAACCCACGGTGCAGGGCTCCTACCACAGGGGAGAACTTCAGTTCTATTATCTTGTTTAAAACATAAGTACACAAGTTACAAATTACAGGTTCATCCTTCTCAAAACAGCCAGCTAACCAACTTATCCCTTTCCTCAACCCCAACAAACCCAAACAAAATAACCCAGAATGTTCTTGCCTGCTTACCCAGGACATAGATCCACTTGCTTCTCTTCCAATGCCTTATAAAGCGTGGAAACAGAGAAGAAATAGAACTGTTAAAATTACAAAATCAAAGATTCTCAAATATTCAATTCTCCATGAAATGAACTAAAGATAATGCACGGCTTTCAGATTATCCTACATTCCTCTGAGAACAGGGTCTTTCAAGTCCATTTTAAGTGTAAAAAATGATAAAAGTCAAGAGTAATATATGGCATTTTTAGGATGTACTGCACTGTATGCTGCAACTCCCATGCACACACCAAAAGCTGCCTGCCCAATATACTCAACGTACCCCATTTAACGTGATATGCAGTCTACACTAATGTACCTGATTGTACCCAAATAAACCAACATATACCCATAGTACCCAAATGTACCCGATTAAAACCCCATGTACCCAGTGTGCTCATTATGCTCAAAATGCCCCATCTCTCTTCCTGGATGGAAAGGGACTCACCTGACCCACTCACCTGACTAGATCCTTTGATGTTACTGTTGACTTTGTCTTGGAACAAGCACCCCACTCCTCCAACAGATCTTCATGGAAAGGTCCCAGAGACCAGCACCATCTGTTCTCCACTCCTGGTGATAAAAGATCCTCCCTCTGGAGCAAAGGCCTGGTCAACCCTTCTGGCAGCAGAGAGCCTGAAAAGGAGAGAAATTTAGACCAAGTCCTCTGCACTTGTTAGAAACAGACAAGCCAGCATTTCTACTTCCAACATGGACACAGTGCAGCATCTGTCCAACACAGACCAACTGTAAAACACCCTGCAGAGAGCAAAGAGAAAACCCCCAGTCCAGGGCTCGTGCCACAGGGGGTGGGATCCATTGCAGTTCCTCCCCTGTGAGGAAATCAGTTCCTGTCCAACACCAATCAAGAGAACCTGGCTGACATGCTGTCTCCTCAAAGACATAACCAGCAAGAAGTCTGCAGTGGAGGAGGCTGCTGGTGCGCCAAGTCACTGTTGTACTGCAGTGTATCCAAAGTGATTTATTTACATGTGTGCACCCATGAAATAAATCACATACAAAACATATTCAGTATTTGAGCCAGAATGACAGCCAGTCAAGTGCATGTCAGTGTGGGAGTGCTTCACCCAAGCAGGGAACAAAACCCAGAAGATAGCCAAAAAGAAAAAAAAAAACATTTAGCACATTAAAGCATGACCTTATCCATCTGAAGATGTCCAAGAGCTTAACACAGCCTTCTCCAAAAGCACCTTTTCATGATGGGAAAAGAGTGAAACCCACCTCTGGTCCAGGGACCATGTCAAAAGACACTACCTTTGTACCTGCTCCAAGATCCACGGGCATCCAGGAATTTCAAGAAGGACAGCTTGCAGCATCTCTTCACTTTCTACTCTTCAAAGTGGAGGACTTAAATTCTCACAAATGGACATCAACAGGTCACGCAGCTGGTATCCTTTTAGCCAGCCAGTGAGCTTCCTCTGAACAGGATTCTCCACTCCTGTCACTCCACACTGTGCTTTCAGATGGCCAGGGACTGGGAAGCACCGATCATTGCACTAGTCTCATTTACAAACACAATCAACACCACTACTGACCAGCCTCATAAAAAGAGTTTGAGTTGTACCTCCCCTCTACTTACCTTCAAACTCACCTTTATCTTGGCCAAAAAGTTGCACTGATTGGGTTAAGAGCAATAAGCAGATCAGCATTAAAGATGCAGGCTATGGTCCAAGAACTTCAGGCAGTGAGATGATTGGATTATCGACCACCAGTATTCCCACCTCACGCAGAGGTTTGACAGTTGTGGTTGATGAGAACTTTGAGCAGGTGGATCACCTCGCCTCAGGACAGAACTAGCCTCCTTTACTCAGAGCTGGGCCATCAAGCAGAATGGCATCATGGACTCCTAAAGTGGATAGACACTCCTCCAAACTGTCCATCACAGAGCAGCCAAGGTGAGTGATTCAGGCAATAGCTGAAAAATAGGCACAGCCTTCCGCTTCCTTATAGTTCCATTGACACAGCAGATTTCCAGGGAACCTCCGGATCCTGTTGCAATATTCCATTATGACAGTTGTCACCAGCTTGCTGGAATTCACATGCAGTGCAAAACAAAAAGGATTAAAGTTCAGATTCAAATTCAGTGCATCCATCTCAAAACGTACAGTTCAACTCAACTCTACCCCCAATCCTGACTGATCACTGATCCTAACCTTAACCACTGGCCTCTTACTGGCCCAAACAGAAACAATAACCCAAGTCCTTGCCCTGCTCACCCAGGACATAGATGCTCTTGCTTCTCTTCTTGACAGCAGCTTGGAAGCTTCCTAAGGCAAGACTTTGCTTCCCCCTCCCCACAAATACTCAGATCTTTAGGTCAATTTACAGAAGTTTAACATTCTCCACATTCCTATAACCAAGGAAATATGTTTCTTAATTCCATTTACAGTATTCCATGTGGACCTAGGGTACATACAAGCTCAATTAATGTACACCTAAAAACTATCAGTACTTCTACAAAAAAAGTAGTAACAAGTTTACAGTACAGCGAATTGACCTTAGAATTTTGTAAAGTTGTATATCCCATCAAAAAGTGGTGGACATTCACTTAAAAAAAAAAAAAGTCAACACACCTAAGGCTGCAGTACGTTTACAGTCAGTTTTACATAAAGAACATTTCAAGTCCGCCCCCCCAAATTTGGGTTCCATAGCAGTACAAGACCAAAAACACCAACCATCTTTATTATTTAACAGCTGCAGCCTTGACTGGAACGCCATGAGGGGAAAGGTTTTAGAGCTTCAACATTTTAAACAATTGAAGTACAAAAGCACAGATAGCACTAAATCCCTATTGCTGGGCCACTGTATATAGATTTAAGCCTTCCAGCCACATCATGTTTTCTACCATCAGAGAGATTACAGCTTGTACATATACAAACTTTTGGTAAAACTAAGCTTCACATTCACTACTCAGCTCCTTTAAATGTGTTCTAAAAATTGAACCAAATAGAAATGGTTTACTACCATAGTATCCTATACAGTCACAAGTCAATACACAGGAGCCAATGGCAAACCATGCAGTACTAAACAAAGCACAATTACACATCCAGAACAAGGGAGTCCTCCAGAAAAAGCACGTTTTCATACTGCTCTCTCCCTTCTCACAAGGCACAGTACACAACCAATTCCAGTCAGCATTGCAGGAAATTAGAAAAATACTGTCTCACTGGGTTAAATCAGGAAGTCTGCCTTACACTAGACAGGAGCATAGTTTCCCCCGTTTTACAATTTACTTAATTCACTTCTAAATTTCAGTCAATGTAAGATTTAGTTACATGTGTGCACCCATGAAATAAATCTTACATACTGCTGATTCTTTTCCAGTGGTACCATAATACAATTTAGCCATTTTTTTCCCAGTGCTTGCACAACACTTCCAATATTTGGCACTCATTTCCTCATTAACCAGTGCTTCTGCTAGGGGAATACTGCCATTAAGGCTAGAAAACCTACAAAGAACTCCAGCAGCTGCAGGCTAAACGAAGGCTTTAAAATCAGGGTCCCCTCCTACCTGGAACAGTCAGCTTTGGCTCAACCAGCCAGGTGGCTCAGGTGCTCCTGGAAACGGTCATCACAAAGCTGCTGTAAAGACCATCAGTCAGAACAGGAAGCTGTTCCTACCTTTAAAAGATGCTTAAGTGATGTCAAGCCCAAAGCTGCCCCACACGATCTCCCGTGGTCCCTTTTCCTGGTTGGTAGAGAACTCACTCAGCAACTGACTGGGTGCCCTGGCTGTTGTATTGGTTTAGAAACACTTAACTCCTCAAGCAGATCTTCACAGAAGAGAAAGCACCCAGTCTACAGTGTGCCACATCTGCATGTTATTCCTGGCAAATAAAGGTCATCCCTCTGGGAGCAAAGGCCTGGTCAACCCTTCCAACAGCAGAGAACCTGAAGTGGAGAAAGATTTAGATTTTGAGCCTCTACACTTAGAAACAGTAAAAAATTATTTACTTCTAGCTCCAGTTTTGTACTAAACTGCACAAATGTTCACAGTGCAGCACCTATCCAGGACAAACCAACAGGAAAAAACCCTGCAGAGAGCAAAGAGAAAACCCCACACTCCATGCTTGTTGCCACAGGGGAGGGATCCAGTGCAGTTCCTCCTGTGAGAAGCAGTTTCTGTGCCAACACCCATCAAGAGAACCTGGCTGTCATGCTGTCTCCACAGAGCCTTAACCAGCAAGGAGTCTGCAGTGTGCCAATTCACTGTTGTACTGCAGTGTATCCAAAGTGATTTACTTACATGTGTGCACCCATGAAATAAATCAAATACAAAGCAGTAATTCACTTTTTGAGAGCAAGAATGACAGCCAGTCAAGTGCATGTCAGTGTAGAAGTGCAGCACCCAGAAGAAAGTCAGGGGAAAAAAAAAACACAAAAAGGCCTACACCTCATATTTAACACTCAAACATGATAGAAAATCACCAAAAGATTCCAAAATCTAACACTGGGCCTATTCTAATGGGTAAAAAAGCCCTCAATACTCATGAACTGGTTATTAAAAGCCACGTATATGGAAAATTAACCTACTCCAAGTGAAAAACATGATACAGGAGTGAAATTCACCTCTTCTCCAGGGACAGTGTCCTTCTAGACACTACCTTTGCAACTGCTCCAAGAAGCATGGGCATCCAGGAAATTCAAGGACTGCTTGCAGCATCTCTTCACTTTCAGCTGTTGAAACCACAAGACTTCAATACTTACAGGTGGGCATCAACAGGTCACACAGTGGGTATCCTTTTAGCCACCCAGTGACCTTCCTCTGAACAATTCTCCAAGCCTGTCACTCCACACTCCACATCTGTGCTTTCAGATGGCCAGGGACTGGGAGCTCTGTTCACTGCACTGTAGTTTAACTCACAACAATCAACACCACTGCTGACCAGCCTTATAAAAAGAAGCAGCTCTGTGCACAGAAGCCCAAGGTTTCCACAAACTGTTCTGACAAGATCTCAACTGGCTACTCCACCAGCATCCTCTCTCCAGTGACTGTGCTCATTGTCACGATCTTCTCAGAACAGCACCTGAAGGAGACAAGGGAAGCAAAACAGTGATGACCACCCCACTCCCACAGAGAGGGGACCAACACAAGTGCTGTACAGACTGATCCCAGCCTTCAAAGCCTCACACTAACCTTGACCTGTATCTCCCCTCTACTTACCTTCAGCTCACCTTGTTCACTGAGGGAAGCCCAAGAACACAAGCAGCACCACAGCTTTCTACACTCCAGCAGAGACAGAAGCACCAGCATGTTGGACAGAGTAGGAGAGGGAGTAGGTTCTTCCTTGTTATCCTAGTGAAACTGCTCAGTCAGGATATAAATCCTCTTTCTTGTTGCTGGTTTGAGACCTAGAGAAAAAAGTTTCAGTATTTAGTAACAAGAGTTTCATACACTAAAATCAGAACCCACCTGTCACAGCTGTGATCATCTGTTTCACAACTCTTCAGAATCCTACAAGTAGAGGAAGAGACTCATTTCTATAGATGTTAGAAAATTTAAAATTGTCTCAACCAAAAGCAAATAGGAATTTCACAATAACCTTAACTTCACCCTATGCTTTCACAAACTTAAATTTCTGAAAGTTATTTAAAAAAAATATGAAAACCCTTCCAAACTTCTCTTGATTAAAAATAAATACATAGCAAAACCACTCACCTTGCACAGTAACACCAAAAACTAACAACCACCGGCCCAATACCACAAAGACTCAAGAGCCCTTTCTCTTGCTATAGCCAGAAACAAACAGAGCCCAGCTTCCCAGGCTGCCTTGATATAAGCCTCACGATGACCTCAGGGGAATAGATAATTCACCAGGAGCCAATCCTAACATCTCCTCAAAGTTCAAACACCAAATCACCACTGCTTCTAATACAACACACACCTGCTTCCTATGACCAAACAAGTATTAACCAGCTAACCTATTGATCTCTCCATCCCAAAGCCAAATTAATTTCCAAATTACTTACAAGAACACACATTAAATAGCAATATGCTCAAATTATTCAATTAGTTGCAGTTTCTTAGTGATTAAACCATCTTTTTATCACTTCAACTTAACCCGTAAATGGTGAAAAGTGACTTTGAAGTCAAACTTCAAATTATTCAAGATCTTTAAAGTGTCTTTTACATAACTCCAAATGTTCAAAGTGTATGTATCCATACTGTATATCACATATACAGATGCTGCCATTCAAAACGAGCGAGGTACGCTGTGGTAAAATGCGGTGGGCATGTTGCATCACAACATGTCATAACGTGTCATATCACATCATACCACAGCTATGATAATAGTATCCGGAATCACCGCCAGGTGGAGCTAATAAAGCTTAACCTCTCATGTACAGCGTTTGAGCTGTCACCAGAAAACACCCGGTTTCGAATCCCGATCACTGCTGAGGGACAATCTTTATCTAATTAAGATTTTAAGTTGTATACTCTTTAGAATTTTAATTTTAAACTGTATATTACAGCATGTTAATCATTGAACATTAAAAAGTTGGTATATTTTATAAAAGTAAGATTGCTGTTGGACAAAAGTACACAACCTTCCACCTTCGTCATAAATATTTTAATTATGCATAAATATTTTATGTATCAAAGTCTTTAACTTCTTAATTTACATGGGTTCTGGCTTTAATGTACTTGTTGTAAAATTATTAATGAGCACTCTCAGGTTCACAGGGGTATGCACCCTCACCACTGCCACCTCAGGCTGGCCCCTCACCACTGAGGGCTCAAACCCAGGTCTCCGGCATCACTCCACAGGGAACCACCCAGCTGAGCTAAAGGGAGATCTTCTCTCAACCCAGTGGCTGTGGACTCTACTATCCACAGGGAAGGGCGGTGACGTCACCGTGCTGGTAAGCCAGCTCGCACAACCTGTAATGTCAGCCGTATGCAGTACATTAAGCTTATATTCTGTACTTCATAAAAAAGTTATAACATTTAATCATTTTCCAAGAATACGTACAGTACAGTAGTAAGAACACCATTTGCTGTTAATGTAAAAAGATAAATGTTGTAGTGAGTTAAATTCACTTGATAGCTATATTAATATTGAATCGTGTAACTAAGCAGCTAAAGTATCACAAGTGAATGTTTTGGAAACATTTTGACGTGTTTCTTTTTTTTAAAAATCTTCTATTGTTCTTGTGTACGCATTACTGAAGCTAAAAGTTTAGCCTTTGTCACTAATTTAACCACTAAATAAAGACATAAATATAGAAATCCCTACATTACAAACTGTATATGGCCGGTATTAGTATTTTAAAGAAAAAATACACAACAGTATTCCACTTTCTCCCTAAACATTTTAAGCATCAAAGTCTTACATATGGTTATTTTAGAAACCTTTTTATGTGATCCTTCTGACCATATTAAGTTTATATACCTTGTGAAAAGTGATAATGTTTTAACCTTTTCTGTGAATTTGCTCGTTATCAGCATAAAATAAAGCATACTTTTAGAATTTGATTAACAAGGAATATAATATGGAATCATGTATCTAAAGAAAAGTATCTAAAGTATCTAAAGAGCATGCTTGCCAGCGTGGTGACATCACCGCCTTTCCCTCTGAATAGCTAGCAGGGACCTCAGCCTCTAATAATAGGCAGTGAAAACATTTGTCTACCTGTCCATGGGGGGAAGGGGGACTGTCTTTCATTCGAAGGTTCGCCTATTGTACTCTGAGAATGTAGGAAGGCAGAAAAGTGCCCTCGGTCTTTTCACTGACAAAGTTGTGTTAACAAAAACTACAGTATGCTTAAGAGCTGTTAAACCAGTTCTATTTAATGTTCTATTTATTTTTTCGGTACAGCCAGCCGGCCCGAACCACACAGACACCAGCTAGCCTTACAATCTAATCTTTCCACCTTTGATCCCATGAAGAAGTACATTACGCTCCTGCTTTGTTTAACAATGGTATGAAAAATAAATTTAAATGGTGAGAAATCTATGGTTAAAGTTAATTAAGGGACTTAGAAGACAAAGATAACGATTTATATTACATTGTCAGATTGTGAATCAATAAAGGCATTTAATTAAACACGTTTGCAATTTTAATCAAAATGGGTGTAATGGGGTTAGACCATTAGATTTGCAATACACTTTCTCGTGATCATCTAAGAATCTTTGTGTAAGCTGTAATTTTTTTAACTTTTATACATTTCAAACACTTTAATTTTGTAAACACAACACACATTCCATACAGCTACAGTACAATCACATTCTCCTGCCTTCCCGTGGTGTAAAACGAATTAGCAGGTGATTGAGATAACAATGCATCGCCCACTGAGTGGAATGTTCTTTTTTACAAGAGTAAAAAGACGTGATACGTGTCTCATCTATAACTCTTCAGTTCACAGAGAAATTCCGCCAGACCCTCAAAACATTGTCCAATAAAACTCTTCTTGTGCCTAATTTTAAGTTTAGCAGTTTAGTTTTTAGTTTTGCACGATAAGCACATTGTTTAATTGGGATGACATTATCCACTTCAATTATCACTGTAGCCACTACTTCATGGTGGGTGGCTGCGTTAGCCTGTGTAGTCTGCAAAGGAACAAGTCATAGGTTTATTCCATGCTGAAAAGAGAAGAGAGAAAATGCAACGTTTCGGCTGTGAAACCTTCTTCAGGTGTGAGGGTCTTCAGTGCAAAATGAAACGCTTGGAGTTTGTCAGGCGCTCTGAACGAGTTAAACTTTGATGCTGGAAAAATGTATTTCCCAGAAGCTATACTGACTCTCTCTGATGCAGTGCATTCACTGGTCAGGTGACTGAGGGCTTGCCAGCACAGTGGCGTCACTGCCTTTCATATGGATAGGTGTGACCTGGTCTGTTAGTATTGAGGGCAGGTCTCACTGTAGCTCAACTGGCTGCTTCCCTATTAAGTGACAGTGGGGGCCTGAGTTCAATTCTTCAGTTGATAGGGCATGAGCCTGAAAACACTACATTATTAATACTATCTTCTGTGTTGCATTAACTAACTCTTCAGTTTATTCTGCCAGACAGTATATAAATATAATTATATCGTTATTTATTTCTTTAGATAGTCCTTATATTATAAACACCTTTAGGCTCGGCAAATTATTTTTTTAGCTTTTAAAAAAGAAATAAAAAATGAGATATAATGCTGTGTTCCTGCTTAACTTAGACATTACATGATTTTAAAAGCTATAAAAACAGGTTTCGATAGTTAATAACCACTTTTAATGTGTGAAAAATGGGTGATCTTTCTTCCTCGTGATCAGCTTAGAATCTTTGTGTACGCTTTAAGTTTTTTTTTTCTTAATTAAACATTAAAAATGCATGTAGAACAGATCAGCAGCTCTTTTTTTCTCAATTGATTTTTTTCCCTGTATTTATCATATTGGCTAGCTAATGTCCTCTTTGCTAGCTAATGGTACTTGTGACTGTGTTTCTGCATTGTGTAGCAACGAGGGACTATATTCTCAGGTGAAGGAACGTAAACATCTTAAACATTTTCGCGTTTAATATTTTTTTTTAAATTAAACTTCATTCTATACAGCACTCGCAAAAATTTGGGACCGTTTTATAAAAGCAATAAGACACTCGAGGCATGTGCTATATCGTGGATATAGTCACAGTTAAAAGGTTGCCGGCCCTCTGCATCGCGGAGTATGAAAAGTATGAGCTTCTGTTACTGTGATAACGAACGCAAGTATTCATGGAAAATGGTAATCACTTAACTTGGAATGTTTTGTGATATTTAGAAAGACCAACAAATTCAATATAGTGTCGATAATATTTATTATTAGTAATAACGACAGTAGTAGCAGCTTCAAATTATTCGTTATTAATAAATGACTTAGCTTCGAACAGTGGTGATATTTAACAGTATAAAAAATGTGAATATACAGTAGTGTCCATAACATTTGCTATTTTCGTTTTTCAAAGAAGTGTTTATTTGTTAAATGAAAGCTCATGACAATAGCTGGGTTAGAACACTGGACCTGAGGCTTATAAATCAGTCACTTAAGCCATCACGCCACAGACACAGTCACACAGAAAGCACTGAACCTGAAGTACACATATCCATAGAAAGTCTTATACTACTGTTTGAGCTACAGTATATGAATCTAATTATATCATTATTAATTTCTTTAGATACGCGATTCCATATTATATTCCCTATTAATCAAATTCTAAAAGTACGCTTTTGTTTACTCCGATAACGATCATATTAACAGAAAAGGTTAAAACATTATCACTTTTCACAAAGTATATAAACTTCATATGGTCAGATGGAGCACGTAAAAATGTTTCCAAAATAACCACATGTAAGACTTTGATGCTTAAAATGTTTAGGAAGAAAGTGGAATACTGGTGTGTATTTTTTCTTTAAACGACCAATACCAACCATATACATAATATGTTTATGTTCCTAAATTAATATCATTTATGATGATCAGACACATTATGCTCCTCTTCTGTTTATGCTCAGCTACTAAAATTTCCCTTTAGTTGTAAAATTCCATATAAATATTCAATACTTAGCGGATTAAAACTTGCACAGTAAAGAGATTAAATGATTAAATCTTTTCACTAACGACCAACGCACCACGAGTACCCCTGTCGGTCATTTTGGCCAGCCAATCATGCACCTTGGTACACCGCAGTGGCTTGTGGGTAGTTGCATGAGGTATGGGTTTGTACCGCGCATTTTGAATGGCTGCATCTGTATAAAGTCAACACCAGAAAAAAGACTTCACTGATTACATGTTGTGTAACCAAACATAGCAGCAACCTTGACAGTTGCTCTGTTTCATTTGGTCAAAATAATCACAAATCACATGAAAAAAATAAATTACACTCCTTAAAAAAATAAAAAGTTAATGTTACGTACTCTGAGGGAAAAAGGTATGGAAAAGATCCTGTGTGGAGTGTGAGAGAGAAAACTGAATTCCTAGGCGAATATAATCCGTCGTGAGGCTAGATCGAGGTCGGAGATAAGAAGCGGTAGGTCAGAAACCCAGGGGGTCACAAGAACAAACGATAAGTCAGATGAAATCGCTAACTAGATACAAAGCTCAGGCTGAAGAAACCTTAATAGTGGTAGAGTAAAACTCAGAGCAGATCAGACTTCCATGGAATCTTGGCTGGTAGAGTAAATCCCAGACTGGATCACACTTCCATCAGATCTAGACTGGTAGAGTAAAACTCGAAGCGGAAAAGACTATCATGGGATCAGGAATGGTAGAGAAAAACCCAGAGCAGATCACATTTCGATGGGATCCAGACTGATAGATTAAAACTCGGAGAGTATCAGACTTCCATATGATCCGGAATAGTAGAGTAAAACCAGGCTCATATAAATCTTCCATGGGATCCAGACTGGTAGAGTAAAACCCGGAGTGGATCAGATTTTGAAGGGATCAGAACTGGTAAAGTGAAACCTGGAGGGGATCAGGCTTCCATGGGATCCAATGTGTTAGAGTAAAACCCAGAGTGCATCAGAGTTTAATGGGATCTGGACTGGAAGAGTAAATTCCAGACCAAATTACACTTCCAAGCAATCCGGACTGGTAGAGTAAAACCCGAGGTGGATTAGACTTCAATGGGATCTGGACCAGTAGAGTGAAATCTGAACTGGATATGACTTCCATGGGATCCAGAGTGCGTCAGACTTTAAGGGATCCAGACTGGTAGAGCGAAACTCGGAGCAGATCAGACCACCATGGGATCCGGACTGGTAGGACAAAATACAGAGCGGATCAGACATTCAAAAGACCTTGATAGCTAGAGTAAAATCCGGAGCAGAACAGACTCCCCAGGGTAGGACTGGTAGAGTTAAACCCAAACCGGATCATACTTCCATGGGAAGTGTGATCCAGTAAACCCAGAGTACATCACAATTCCATGGGATCAGAACTGGTAGATTAAAACCCGAACCGGATCAGATTTCCAAGCAATCCGGACTGGTGGAGTAAAACACGAACCAGATCAGACTCCCATGGGATCCAGATTGGTAGAGTAAAACATGGAGCGGATCTTACTTCCATGGGATCTGGACCGGTAGAGTCAATCCTGGAGTGGATCAGACAACCAAGGGATCCAGACTCGTGGACTAAATACTAGTATCCAGATAGACTAGTATCCAAACTGATAGATCTAAATCCAGAGCGGATCACACTTCTATGGGATCAGGAATGGTAGAGTAAAACCAGAACCGGATCACATTCCCATGAGATGTGAACTGGTAGAGTTAATCCCAGATCAGATCAGACTTCCATGGGATCCAGACTGGTAGAGTAAACGCAGAGCTGATCAGTCTCCCATGGAATCAGGACTTGTAAACTTGTAAAACCGGAGCAGATCAGAAATCCAAGGGATCCAGACTTGTAGAGCGAATCCTGAACCAGATCAGACTCCCATTGTACCCGGACTGGTAAAGCAAAACCTGGAGCGGATCGGACATTGATGGGATCCGGACCAGTAGAGTCAACCCTTGAGCGGATCAGACAACTAAGGGATCTGGAGTTGTAGACTAAAGACTAGTATCTGGATAAAGTAGTATGTGAACTGGTAGATCGAAACCTGGAGAGGATCATAGTTCAACGGGATCTGGAATGGTAGAGGGAAACCTGAACCGTATTAGACTTCCAAAATATCCGGACTGGTGGAGTAAAACCTGAACCGGATCAGACTCCCATGGGATCCGGACAGGTAGGGTAAATCCTGCAGTGAATCAGACAAAAAAGGGATCTGGACTCGTAGACTAAAGACTAGTATCTGGAGAGACTAGTATCTGAACTGTTAGATTGAAACGTGGAGCGGATCATACTTCCAAGGAATCCAGACTGTTAGGTTTAGGAAGATCCTATGGAATACTGATCCGCAAAACCCAGAGCAGATCACACTTCTATGGAATCTGGACAGGAAGAGAAAAAAACGGTGCGGATTATACTTCCATGGGATCAGGACTGGTAGAGTAAAACCCGGAGCGGATCAGACACCCATTGTATCCGGACTGGTAGAGCGAAACCTGGAGCGGATCAGACATCCATGGGATCTGGACTACTAGAGTACATCCCGGAGTGGATCAAAAATCCAAGGGATCTGAACTCGTAGGCTAAAGTCTACTATCCGGATAGATTAGTATCCGAACTGGTAGATCGAAACCCGGAGCAGATCATACTTCAACGTGATCCGGAATGGTAGAGTAAAACTTGAAACGTATCAGACTTCCAAGCAATCTGGACTGGTGGAATAAAACCTGAACCAGATCAGACTCCCATGGGATCTGGAATGGTAGATCGAAAACTGGAGTGGATCAGACTCCCATGGGATCCAGACTGCTAGAGTGTAACCTGGAGCGGATCAGTATTCAAAGGGATCCGGAATGGTAGAGTGAAGCACAGACCAGATCTTACTTCCATGGGATCCGGATGGGTACAGTAAATCCTGGAGCGGATCAGACATCCAAGGGATCCAGACTCGTAGGCTAAAGTCTAGTATCCGAATAGACTAGTATCCGAACTGGTAGATCGAAACCCAGAACGGATCATACTTCAACAGGATCCGGAATGGTAGAGTAAAACCCAGAGCAGATCAAGTCCCATGAGATCTGGACTGGTAGGGTAAAACCTGGACCGGATCACACTCCCATGGGATCCGGACTGGTAGAGGGAAACACGGACTGGATCAGACTTCCAATTGATCTGGACTGGTAGAGGGAAACCCAGACCGGATCAAATTTCCACAAGATCCGGACTGGTAGAGTAAAACCCGGATCAGATAAGACTCCACAGGGATCCGAACTAATAGAATAAAGAACAGAATCCTGACTGGTAGATTGACACACAGAGCACATCAGACTACCATAGGATTCGGACTACTAGAGTAAAACCTGGAGCAGATCAGACTCCCCAGGGATCCAGACTGGTAGAGTTAAACCTGAACCTGATCATACTTCCATGGGATCGGGACTGTTAGGTTTAGGAAGATCCTATGGAAGTGTGATCCGCTAAACCCAGAGCAGATCCTAATTCTATGGGATCTGGACTGGAAGAGAAAAACACGGTGCAGATCAGACTTCCATTGGATCCGGTATGATAGGGTAAAACCCGGAGCGGATCAGACTTCCAAGGGATCGGGGCACGTAGACCAAAGACTAGTACCCAGATAGACTAGTACTCGGACAGGTTGATCTAAACCCAGAGCGGATCACACTTCTATGGAATCAGGAATGGTAAAGACTTCTAAGCAATCTGGGCTGATAGAGTAAAACCCGGATTGAATCAGACTTTCATGGGATCCGGACTGGTATAGTAAAACCTGGAGCAGATCAGATTCCCATGGAATCAGGACTTGTAAACTAAAACACGGAGCAGATCAGACTCCCAGGGGATCTGGACTGGTAGAGTTAAACCCGAACCGGATCATACTTCCAAGCAATCCGGACTGGTGGAGTAAAACCCAGAGCGGATCAGACTTCCAAGGGATCCGGACTCGTAGACTAAACACTAGTATCCGGACTGGTAGATCTAAGCCCAGAGCGGATCACACTTCTATGGGATCTGGAATGGAAGAGTAAAACCTGAACAGGATCAGACTTCCAAGCAATCTGGACTAGTGGATTAAAACCCGGTGCAGATCAGACTCCCATGGGATCCGGACTCGTAGACTAAAGTCTAGTATACGGATAGACTAGTATCCAAACTGGTAGATCGAAACACGGAGTGGATCAGACTTCCATTGGATTCGGTCAGGTAGAGTAAATACCAGAGCGAATCATACTTCCAAGGGATCCAGTATAGTAGTGTAAAACCTGGACCGGTTCAGACTCCCATGGGATCCAGACTGGCAGAGCAAATCTCGGAATGGTTCAGAATCCCAAGGGATCTGGATTGTAAGAGCAAATCCAGGACATTTTAAGACTTCCATGTGATCTGGACTGGTAGAGGAAAACCCAGAGCGGATCGGACTACCATGGGATTCGGAATGGTAGAGTAAAACCTGGAGCGGATCAGACTCCCAAGGGATCCGGACTGGTAGAATTAAACCTGAACCGGATCATACTGCCAAGCAATCCGGACTGGTGGAGTAAAACCCGGAGCGGAAAAAACTCTTAGTGATCCGGAGTAGTAGACTAAAGACTTTTATCCAGAAAAACTAGTATCCGGAATGATAGATCGAAACTCAGGGCAGATCACACCTCTATGGGATCAGGACTGGTAGAGTACATCCAGAAACCGGATCAGACTTCCAAGCAATCGGGGCTGGTAGAGTAAAACCCAGAGTGAATCAGACTTTCATGGCATCCGGACTGGTAGAGCTAAACCCGGAACAGATCAAACTGCCCAGGGATCCACATTGTTAGAGAAAAACCCCAAACTGGAACAGGCTCCACAGGGATCCGGACTGCTAGAGCAAAACCCAGAACTGATCATACTTCCATGGGATCTGGTTTGGTTGCGTAAAACCCATACCGGATCAGACTCCCATTGTATCCGGACTGGTAGAGCGAATCCTGGAGCGGATCAGACATCCATGTGATCCGGACCGGTAGAGTAAATCCCGGAGCGGATCAGAAATCCAAGGAATCCGGACTGGTAGAGAAAAACCCGAACTGGATCAGACTTCCAAGCATCTGGACCGGTGGAATAAAACCTGGTACGGATCAGACTCCCATGGGATCCGGACTGGTTGATCGAAACCTGGAGCAGATCAGACTCCCATGGGATCCAGATGGGTAGAGTGAAACCTGGAGCGGATCAGACATCCAAGGGATCCGGACTAGTAGACTAAACACTAGTATCCAAATAGATTAGTATCCAGACGGGTAGGTCGGATCCCGGAGCGGATCAGTCTCCCATGGGATACAGACTCGTAGGCTAAAGTCTAGTATCCGGAAAGACTAGTATCCGGACTGGTAGATCGGAACCCGGAGCGGATCAGACTCCCATGGGATCTGGTGTGGTAGAGTAAAACCCAGAGAGGATCAGAATTCTATGGGATCCGGTCAGGTAGATTAAGACCCAAACCGGATCACACTTCCAAGCAATCCGAACTGGTGAAGTAAAACCCGGAGCGGAAAAGACTCTTAGTGATCCGGAGTAGTAGACTAAAGACTTTTATCCATATAGACTAGTATTGGAATGATAGATCGAAACTCAGGGCAGATCACACCTCTATGGGATCAGGACTGGTAGAGTAAATCCAGAACTAGATCAGACTTCCAAGCAATCTGGCTGGTAGAGTAAAACCCAGAGTGAATCAGACTTTCATGGCATACGGACTGGTAGAGCTAAAACCGGAACAGATCAGACTGCCCAGGGATCCGGATTGTTAGAGAAAAACCCGAAACAGGAACAGGCTCCACAGGGATCCGGACTGGTAGAGCAAAACCCATAACTGATCATACTTCGATGGGATCTGGTTTGGTTGCTTAAAACCTATACCAGATCAGACTCCCACTGTATCCGGACTGGTAGAGCGAATCCTGGAGCGGATCAGACATCCATGTGACCCGGACCAGTAGAGTAAATCCCGGAGCGGATCAGAAATCCAAGGAATCCGGACTGGTAGAGAAAAACCCGAACCGGATCAGACTTCCAAGCAATCCGGACCAGTGGAATAAAACCCGGAACGGATCAGACTCCCATGGGATGGGGACTGGCAGAGCAAATCTCGGAACGGATCCGAATCCCAAGGGATCCGGATTGTAAGAGCAAATCCAGGACATTTTAAGACTTCTATGGGATCTGGTCTGGTAGAGGAAAATCCGGAGCGGATCGGACTACCATGGGATTTGGACTGGTGGAGTAAAACCCGAACCGGATCATACTTCCAAGCAATCCGGACTGGTGGAATGAAACCCGGAGCGGAAAAGACTCTTAGTGATCCGGAGTAGTAGACTAAAAACTTTTATCCAGATAGACTAGTATTCAGAATGATAGATCGAAACTCAGGTCGGATCACACCTCTATGGGATCAGGACTGGTAGAGTAAATCCAGAAATGGATCAGACTTCCAAGCAATCCGGGCTGGTAGAGTAAAACCCAGAGTGAATCAGACTTTCATGGCATCCGGACTGGTAGAGCTAAACCCGGAACAGGTCAGACTGCCCAGGGATCCGGATTGGTAGAGAAAAACCCCAAACCGGAACAGACTCCACAGGGATCCGGACTGGTAGAGCAAAACCCGGAACTGATCATACTTCCATGGGATCTGGTTTGGTTGTGTAAAACCCATACCGGATCAGACTCCCACTGTATCCGGACTGGTAGACCGAATCCTGGAGCGGATCAGACATCCATATGATCTGGACTGGTAGAGTAGATCCCAGGGCAGATCAGAAATCTCAGGGAACCGGACTGGTAGAGAAAAACCCGAACCGGATCAGACTTCCAAGCAATCTGGTCCGGTGGAATGAAACCCGGAACGGATCAGACTCCCATGGGATCCAGACGGCTAGAGTGAAACCTGGAGCGGATCAGACATCCAAGGGATCCGTAATGGTAGAGTAAAACCCCAACCGGGTCAAACATCCAAGCAATCCGGACTGGTCGATCGAAACCCGGACAGGATCAGACTTCCATCAGATCCAGAATGGTAGAGTTAAACCCGGAGCGGATCATACTCCCGAGGGATCCGGACTAGTAGACTAAACACTAGTATCCAGCCATATCACCTTGCAACTCACAACTGGCAACCCACTGAAGCTCAGCAGGTGTGAGCTTGGTCAGTTCCTGGATGGGAGACCTCATGGGAAAACTAATGTTGCTGCTGGAAGAGGTGTTAGTGGGGCCAGCAGGGGGCGCTCACCCTGCGGTCCATGTGGGTCCTAATGTCCCAGTATAGTGACTTGGACACTATACTGTAAACAGGCGCCATCCTTCGGATGAGACGTTAAACCGAGGTCCTGACTCTCTGTGGTCGTTAAAAATCCCAGCGCGTTTCTTGAAAAGAGTAGGGGCGTCTTGGCCAAATTTCCCATTGGCCCTTATCAATCATGGCCTTCTAATAATCCCCCTCTATGAATTGGCTACATTACTTTGTTCTCCTCCCCACTGATAGCTGATGTGTGGTGCGCGTTCTGGCGCACTATGGCTGCCGTCGCATCATCCAGGTGGATGCTGCACATTGGTGGTGGTGGAGGGGAGTCCCCATTACCTGTAAAGCGCTTTGAGTGGAGTGTCCAGAAAAGCGCTATATAAGTGTAAGCAATTATTATTATTATTATTATTATTGGTATCCAGACTGGTAGGTCGGATCCCGGAGCGGATCAGATTCCAATGGGATCCGGACTAGTAGAGTGAAACCTGGAGCGGATCGGACATCCAAGGGATCCGGACTCGTAGGCTAAAGTCTAGTATCCGGATAGACTAGTATCTGGACAGGTAGGACGGAACCCGTAGTGGATCAGACTCCCATGGGATCTGGTTTGGTAGAGTAAAACCCAGAGAGGATCAGAATTCTATGGGATCCGGTGAGGTAGATTAAGACCCGAACCGGATCACACTTCCAAGCAATCCAAACTGGTGAAGTAAAACTTGGAGTGGATCAGACTCCCCAGAGATCCGGAGTGGTAAAGCGAAACCAGAAGCGGATCACACTTCTATGGAATCTGGACTGGAAGAGAAAAACACGGTGCGGATTATACTTCCATGGGGTCAGGACTGGTAGAGTAAAACCCGGAGCAGATCAGACTCCCATTGTATCCAGACTGGTAGAGCGAAACCTGGAGCGGATCAGACATCCATGGAATCTGGACCATTAGAGTAAATCCCGGAGCAGATCAGAAATCCAAGGGATCCGGAATGATAGATTAAAACCAAAACCGGATCAGACTTCCAACCAATCCGGACTGGTGGAGTAAAACCTGAAGCGGATCAGTCTCCCATTGGATCCGGACTGGTAGAGTGAAACTTAGAGCGGATCTTACATCCATGGGATTCCGATGGGTACAGTAAATCCTGGAGTGGATCAGACATCCAAGGGATCTGGACTCTTAGGCTAAAGTCTAGTATCCGGATGGCTTAGTACCCAAATTGGTAGATCGAAACCCGGAGCGGATCACACCTCAATGGGATCCGGAATGGTAGAGTAAAACCCAAACAGATCAGACTTCCAAGCAATGGTGGAGTAAACCCCGAACCGGATCAGACATTCAAGCAATCCGGACAGGTCGATCAAAACCCGGAGCGGATCAACTCCCATGGGATCCGGACTGGTAGGGTAAAACCCGGACCGGATCACACTCCCATGGCATCCGGACCGGTAGAGTAAATCCCGGAGCTTATCAGACAACCAAGGAAGCCGGGCTCGTAGACTAAAGACTAGTCTACTGGTAGATCTACACCAAGAGCGGATCACACTGCTATGGGATCAGGAATGGTAGAGTAAAACCTGAACCGGATCAGAATTCCAAGCAATCCGGACTAGTGGATTAAAACCCGGAGCGGATCAGACTCACATGGGATCCGGACTCGTAGACTGAAGTCTAGTATACGGATAGACTAGTATCCGAACTGGTAAATCGAAACACGGAGTGGATCAGATTTCCATCGGATTTGGTCAGGTAGAGTAAATCCAGGACTGGATCAGAATTCCTGGGGATCCGGACTGGTTTAGTTAAACCGAGAGAGAATCGTACATCCGTGGGATCCAGTATAGTAGTGTAAAACCTGGACCGGATCAGACTCCCAAAGGATCCGGACTGGTAGACTTAAACCCGAACGGGATCATACTTCCAAGCAATCCAGACTGGTAGAGTAAAACCCGGAGCGGATCAGACTCCCAAGGGATCCGGACTGGTAGACTTAAACCCGAACCGGATCATACTTCCAAGCAATCCGGACTGGTGGAGTAAAACCCAGAGCAGAAAAGACATTAAGTGATCCGGAGTAGTAGACTAAAGACTTTTATCCAGATAGACTAGTATCCGGAATGATAGATCGAAACTCAGGGCGGATCACACCTCTATGGGATCAGGACTGGTAGAGTAAATCCAGAAGCGGGTCAGACTTCCAAGCAATCCGGGCTGGTAGAGTAAAACCCAGAGTGAACCAGACTTTCATGGCATCCGGACTGGTAGAGCAAAACTCAGTTTTTCAGAAACTCCGGGGTGCCTGGATGTCGCGGTGCACCACGTGACAGTTGTATTCCAAAACTGAGTCACTCAGATCACACGAGTACCCAAGCATGCTTGAAACTCATACAAATGCAAGTGCTTCTATCTTTTGTCTTGATTGTTTCCCACTCATTCCTTTTGGTTTGGGTAACAAGTCAAAATCCCATGCCCAGAGAACTTCAGATAGAGCTCGCGGAAATGCTCAGTGGACAACCGAGGCAGGGTAAGGATCAGCATTTCCACACTACTCAGAGAATTTTTATTTTCAGGGATGGATTTTTAGCCCAATTCAAGTTGAAGAAAAGTGGTTTCGTGAAAATCGCAGAAAATTTTTTTTCAGAAACTCCGGGGTGCCTGGAGGTCGCGGTGCACCACGCGACAGTTGTATTCCAAAACTGAGTCACTCAGATCACACGAATACCCAAGCATGCTTAAAACTCATTCAAATGCAAGAGCTTCTATCTGTTGTCTTGATTGTTTCCCACTCATTCCTTTTGGTTTGAGGAACATGTCAAAATCCCATGCCCAGAGAACTTCAGATAGAGTTCGCGGAAATGCTCAGTGGACAACCTAGGCAGGGTAAAGATCAGCATTTCCACACTACTCAGAGAATTTTTAATTTCAGGGATGGATTTTTAGCCCAATTCAAGTTGAAGAAAAGTGGTTTCGTGAAAATCACAGAAATTTTTTTTTCAGAAACTCCGGGGTGCCTGGAGGTCGCGGTGCACCACGCGACAGTTGTATTCCAAAACTGAGTCACTCAGATCACACGAGTACCAAGGCATCCTTGAAACTCATTCAAAGGCAAGTGCTTCTATCTGTTTCCTTGATTGTTTCCCACTCATTCCTTTTGGTTTGGGGAACATGTCAAAATCCCATGCCCAGAGAACGTCAACTAGAGTTTGCGGAAATGCTCAGTGGACACCCCAGGTAGGGTAAGGATCAGCATTTCCACACTACTCAGAGAATTTTTATTTTCAGGGATGGATTTTTAGCCCAAATCAAGTTGAAGAAAAGTGGTTTCGTGAAAATCGCAGAAAATTTTTTTTCAGAAACTCCGGGGTGCCTGGAGGTCGCGGTGCACCACGCGACAGTTGTATTCCAAAACTGAGTCACTCAGATCACACGAGTACCAAGGCATCCTTGAAACTCATTCAAATGCAAGTGCTTCTATCTGTTTCCTTGATTGTTTCCCACTCATTCCTTTTGGTTTGGGGAACATGTCAAAATCCCATGCCCAGAGAACTTCAACTAGAGTTCGCGGAAATGCTCAGTGGACACCCCAGGTAGGGTAAGGATCAGCATTTCCACACTACTCAGAGAATTTTTATTTTCAGGGATGGATTTTTAGCCCAAATCAAGTTGAAGAAAAGTGGTTTCGTGAAAATCGCAGAAAATTTTTTTTCAGAAACTCTGGGGTGCCTGGAGGTCGCGGTGCACCACGCGACAGTTGTATTCCAAAACTGAGTCACTCAGATCACACGAGTACCAAGGCATCCTTGAAACTCATTCAAATGCAAGTGCTTCTATCTGTTTCCTTGATTGTTTCCCACTCATTCCTTTTGGTTTGGTGAACATGTCAAAATCCCATGCCCAGAGAACTTCAACTAGAGTTCGCGGAAATGCTCAGTGGACACCCCAGGTAGGGTAAGGAAAAGCATTTCCACACTACTCAGAGAATTTTTATTTTCAGGGATGGATTTTTAGCCCAAATCAAGTTGAAGAAAAGTGGTTTCGTGAAAATCGCAGAAAATATTTTTTCAGAAACTCCGGGGTGCCTGGAGGTCGCGGTGCACCACGCGACAGTTGTATTCCAAAACTGAGTCACTCAGATCACACGAGTACCAAGGCATCCTTGAAACTCATTCAAATGCAAGTGCTTCTATCTGTTTCCTTGATTGTTTCCCACTCATTCCTTTTGGTTTGGGGAACATGTCAAAATCCCATGCCCAGAGAACTTCAACTAGAGTTCGCGGAAATGCTCAGTGGACACCCCAGGTAGGGTAAGGATCAGCATTTCCACACTACTCAGAGAATTTTTATTTTCAGGGATGGATTTTTAGCCCAAATCAAGTTGAAGAAAAGTGGTTTCGTGAAAATCGCAGAAAATTTTTTTTCAGAAACTCCGGGGTGCCTGGAGGTCGCGGTGCACCACGCGACAGTTGTATTCCAAAACTGAGTCACTCAGATCACACGAGTACCAAGGCATCCTTGAAACTCATTCAAAGGCAAGTGCTTCTATCTGTTTCCTTGATTGTTTCCCACTCATTCCTTTTGGTTTGGGGAACATGTCAAAATCCCATGCCCAGAGAACGTCAACTAGAGTTTGCGGAAATGCTCAGTGGACACCCCAGGTAGGGTAAGGATCAGCATTTCCACACTACTCAGAGAATTTTTATTTTCAGGGATGGATTTTTAGCCCAAATCAAGTTGAAGAAAAGTGGTTTCGTGAAAATCGCAGAAAATTTTTTTTCAGTAACTCCGGGGTGCCTGGAGGTCGCGGTGCACCACGCGACAGTTGTATTCCAAAACTGAGTCACTCAGATCACACGAGTACCAAGGCATCCTTGAAACTCATTCAAATGCAAGTGCTTCTATCTGTTTCCTTGATTGTTTCCCACTCATTCCTTTTGGTTTGGGGAACATGTCAAAATCCCATGCCCAGAGAACTTCAACTAGAGTTCGCGGAAATGCTCAGTGGACACCCCAGGTAGGGTAAGGATCAGCATTTCCACACTACTCAGAGAATTTTTATTTTCAGGGATGGATTTTTAGCCCAAATCAAGTTGAAGAAAAGTGGTTTCGTGAAAATCGCAGAAATTTTTTTTTCAGAAACTCCGGGGTGCCTGGAGGTCGCGGTGCACCACGCGACAGTTGTATTCCAAAACTGAGTCACTCAGATCACACGAGTACCAAGGCATCCTTGAAACTCATTCAAATGCAAGTGCTTCTATTTGTTTCCTTGATTGTTTCCCACTCATTCCTTTTGGTTTGGGGAACATGTCAAAATCCCATGCCCAGAGAACTTCAACTAGAGTTCGCGGAAATGCTCAGTGGACACCCCAGGTAGGGTAAGGATCAGCATTTCCACACTACTCAGAGAATTTTTATTTTCAGGGATGGATTTTTAGCCCAAATCAAGTTGAAGAAAAGTGGTTTCGTGAAAATCGCAGAAAATATTTTTTCAGAAACTCCGGGGTGCCTGGAGGTCGCGGTGCACCACGCGACAGTTGTATTCCAAAACTGAGTCACTCAGATCACACGAGTACCAAGGCATCCTTGAAACTCATTCAAATGCAAGTGCTTCTATCTGTTTCCTTGATTGTTTCCCACTCATTCCTTTTGGTTTGGGGAACATGTCAAAATCCCATGCCCAGAGAACTTCAACTAGAGTTCGCGGAAATGCTCAGTGGACACCCCAGGTAGGGTAAGGATCAGCATTTCCACACTACTCAGAGAATTTTTATTTTCAGGGATGGATTTTTAGCCCAAATCAAGTTGAAGAAAAGTGGTTTCGTGAAAATCGCAGAAAATTTTTTTTCAGAAACTCCGGGGTGCCTGGAGGTCGCGGTGCACCACGCGACAGTTGTATTCCAAAACTGAGTCACTCAGATCACACGAGTACCAAGGCATCCTTGAAACTCATTCAAATGCAAGTGCTTCTATCTGTTTCCTTGATTGTTTCCCACTCATTCCTTTTGGTTTGGGGAACATGTCAAAATCCCATGCCCAGAGAACTTCAACTAGAGTTCGCGGAAATGCTCAGTGGACACCCCAGGTAGGGTAAGGATCAGCATTTCCACACTACTCAGAGAATTTTTATTTTCAGGGATGGATTTTTAGCCCAAATCAAGTTGAAGAAAAGTGGTTTCGTGAAAATCGCAGAAAATTTTTTTTCAGAAACTCCGGGGTGCCTGGAGGTCGCGGTGCACCACGCGACAGTTGTATTCCAAAACTGAGTCACTCAGATCACACGAGTACCAAGGCATCCTTGAAACTCATTCAAATGCAAGTGCTTCTATCTATTTCCTTGATTGTTTCCCACTCATTCCTTTTGGTTTGGGGAACATGTCAAAATCCCATGCCCAGAGAACGTCAACTAGAGTTCGCGGAAATGCTCAGTGGACACCCCAGGTAGGGTAAGGATCAGCATTTCCACACTACTCAGAGAATTTTTATTTTCAGGGATGGATTTTTTGCCCAAATCAAGTTGAAGAAAAGTGGTTTCGTGAAAATCGCAGAAAATTTTTTTTCAGAAACTCCGGGGTGCCTGGAGGTCGCGGTGCACCACGCGACAGTTGTATTCCAAAACTGAGTCACTCAGATCACACGAGTACCAAGGCATCCTTGAAACTCATTCAAATGCAAGTGCTTCTATCTGTTTCCTTGATTGTTTCCCACTCATTCCTTTTGGTTTGGGGAACATGTCAAAATCCCATGCCCAGAGAACTTCAACTAGAGTTCGCGGAAATGCTCAGTGGACACCCCAGGTAGGGTAAGGATCAGCATTTCCACACTACTCAGAGAATTTTTATTTTCAGGGATGGATTTTTAGCCCAAATCAAGTTGAAGAAAAGTGGTTTCGTGAAAATCGCAGAAAATTTTTTTTCAGAAACTCCGGGGTGCCTGGAGGTCGCGGTGCACCACGCGACAGTTGTATTCCAAAACTGAGTCACTCAGATCACACGAGTACCAAGGCATCCTTGAAACTCATTCAAATGCAAGTGCTTCTATCTGTTTCCTTGATTGTTTCCCACTCATTCCTTTTGGTTTGGGGAACATGTCAAAATCCCATGCCCAGAGAACGTCAACTAGAGTTCGCGGAAATGCTCAGTGGACACCCCAGGTAGGGTAAGGATCAGCATTTCCACACTACTCAGAGAATTTTTATTTTCAGGGATGGATTTTTAGCCCAAATCAAGTTGAAGAAAAGTGGTTTCGTGAAAATCGCAGAAAATTTTTTTTCAGAAACTCCGGGGTGCCTGGAGGTCGCGGTGCACCACGCGACAGTTGTATTCCAAAACTGAGTCACTCAGATCACACGAGTACCAAGGCATCCTTGAAACTCATTCAAATGCAAGTGCTTCTATCTGTTTCCTTGATTGTTTCCCTCTCATTCCTTTTGGTTTGGAGAACATGTCAAAATCCCATGCCCAGAGAACTTCAACTAGAGTTCGCGGAAATGCTCAGTGGACACCCCAGGTAGGGTAAGGATCAGCATTTCCACACTACTCAGAGAATTTTTATTTTCAGGGATGGATTTTTAGCCCAAATCAAGTTGAAGAAAAGTGGTTTCGTGAAAATCGCAGAAAATTTTTTTTCAGAAACTCCGGGGTGCCTGGAGGTCGCGGTGCACCACGCGACAGTTGTATTCCAAAACTGAGTCACTCAGATCAGACGAGTACCAAGGCATCCTTGAAACTCATTCAAATGCAAGTGCTTCTATCTGTTTCCTTGATTGTTTCCCTCTCATTCCTTTTGGTTTGGAGAACATGTCAAAATCCCATGCCCAGAGAACTTCAACTAGAGTTCGCGGAAATGCTCAGTGGACACCCCAGGTAGGGTAAGGATCAGCATTTCCACACTACTCAGAGAATTTTTATTTTCAGGGATGGTTTTTTAGCCCAAATCAAGTTGAAGAAAAGTGGTTTCGTGAAAATCGCAGAAAATTTTTTTTCAGAAACTCCGGGGTGCCTGGAGGTCGCGGTGCACCACGCGACAGTTGTATTCCAAAACTGAGTCACTCAGATCACACGAGTACCAAGGCATCCTTGAAACTCATTCAAAGGCAAGTGCTTCTATCTGTTTCCTTGATTGTTTCCCACTCATTCCTTTTGGTTTGGGGAACATGTCAAAATCCCATGCCCAGAGAACTTCAACTAGAGTTCGCGGAAATGCTCAGTGGACACCCCAGGTAGGGTAAGGAAAAGCATTTCCACACTCCTCAGAGAATTTTTATTTTCAGGGATGGATTTTTAGCCCAAATCAAGTTGAAGAAAAGTGGTTTCGTGAAAATCGCAGAAAATATTTTTTCAGAAACTCCGGGGTGCCTGGAGGTCCCGGTGCACCACGCGACAGTTGTATTCCAAAACTGAGTCACTCAGATCAAACGAGTACCAAGGCATCCTTGAAACTCATTCAAATGCAAGTGCTTCTATCTGTTTCCTTGATTGTTTCCCACTCATTCCTTTTGGTTTGGGGAACATGTCAAAATCCCATGCCCAGAGAACTTCAACTAGAGTTCGCGGAAATGCTCAGTGGACACCCCAGGTAGGGTAAGGATCAGCATTTCCACACTACTCAGAGAATTTTTATTTTCAGGGATGGATTTTTAGCCCAAATCAAGTTGAAGAAAAGTGGTTTCGTGAAAATCGCAGAAAATTTTTTTTCAGAAACTCCGGGGTGCCTGGAGGTCACGGTGCACCACGCGACAGTTGTATTCCAAAACTGAGTCACTCAGATCACACGAGTACCAAGGCATCCTTGAAACTCATTCAAATGCAAGTGCTTCTATCTGTTTCCTTGATTGTTTCCCACTCATTCCTTTTGGTTTGGGGAACATGTCAAAATCCCATGCCCAGAGAACTTCAACTAGAGTTCGCGGAAATGCTCAGTGGACACCCCAGGTAGGGTAAGGATCAGCATTTCCACACTACTCAGAGAATTTTTATTTTTAGGGATGGATTTTTAGCCCAAATCAAGTTGAAGAAAAGTGGTTTCGTGAAAATCGCAGAAAATTTTTTTTCAGAAACTCCGGGGTGCCTGGAGGTCACGGTGCACCACGCGACAGTTGTATTCCAAAACTGAGTCACTCAGATCACACGAGTACCAAGGCATCCTTGAAACTCATTCAAATGCAAGTGCTTCTATCTGTTTCCTTGATTGTTTCCCACTCATTCCTTTTGGTTTGGGGAACATGTCAAAATCCCATGCCCAGAGAACTTCAAATAGAGTTCGCGGAAATGCTCAGTGGACACCCCAGGTAGGGTAAGGATCAGCATTTCCACACTACTCAGAGAATTTTTATTTTCAGGGATGGTTTTTTAGCCCAAATCAAGTTGAAGAAAAGTGGTTTCGTGAAAATCGCAGAAAATTTTTTTTCAGAAACTCCGGGGTGCCTGGAGGTCGCGGTGCACCACGCGACAGTTGTATTCCAAAACTGAGTCACTCAGATCACACGAGTACCAAGGCATCCTTGAAACTCATTCAAAGGCAAGTGCTTCTATCTGTTTCCTTGATTGTTTCCCACTCATTCCTTTTGGTTTGGGGAACATGTCAAAATCCCATGCCCAGAGAACTTCAACTAGAGTTCGCGGAAATGCTCAGTGGACACCCCAGGTAGGGTAAGGAAAAGCATTTCCACACTACTCAGAGAATTTTTATTTTCAGGGATGGATTTTTAGCCCAAATCAAGTTGAAGAAAAGTGGTTTCGTGAAAATCGCAGAAAATATTTTTTCAGAAACTCCGGGGTGCCTGGAGGTCGCGGTGCACCACGCGACAGTTGTATTCCAAAACTGAGTCACTCAGATCAAACGAGTACCAAGGCATCCTTGAAACTCATTCAAATGCAAGTGCTTCTATCTGTTTCCTTGATTGTTTCCCACTCATTCCTTTTGGTTTGGGGAACATGTCAAAATCCCATGCCCAGAGAACTTCAACTAGAGTTCGCGGAAATGCTCAGTGGACACCCCAGGTAGGGTAAGGATCAGCATTTCCACACTACTCAGAGAATTTTTATTTTCAGGGATGGATTTTTAGCCCAAATCAAGTTGAAGAAGAGTGGTTTCGTGAAAATCGCAGAAAATTTTTTTTCAGAAACTCCGGGGTGCCTGGAGGTCGCGGTGCACCACGCGACAGTTGTATTCCAAAACTGAGTCACTCAGATCACACGAGTACCAAGGCATCCTTGAAACTCATTCAAATGCAAGTGCTTCTATCTGTTTCCTTGATTGTTTCCCACTCATTCCTTTTGGTTTGGGGAACATGTCAAAATCCCATGCCCAGAGAACTTCAACTAGAGTTCGCGGAAATGCTCAGTGGACACCCCAGGTAGGGTAAGGATCAGCATTTCCACACTACTCAGAGAATTTTTATTTTCAGGGATGGATTTTTAGCCCAAATCAAGTTGAAGAAAAGTGGTTTCGTGAAAATCGCAGAAAATTTTTTTTCAGAAACTCCGGGGTGCCTGGAGGTCGCGGTGCACCACGCGACAGTTGTATTCCAAAACTGAGTCACTCAGATCACACGAGTACCAAGGCATCCTTGAAACTCATTCAAATGCAAGTGCTTCTATCTGTTTCCTTGATTGTTTCCCACTCATTCCTTTTGGTTTGGGGAACATGTCAAAATCCCATGCCCAGAGAACTTCAACTAGAGTTCGCGGAAATGCTCAGTGGACACCCCAGGTAGGGTAAGGATCAGCATTTCCACACTACTCAGAGAATTTTTATTTTCAGGGATGGATTTTTAGCCCAAATCAAGTTGAAGAAAAGTGGTTTCGTGAAAATCGCAGAAAATTTTTTTTCAGAAACTCCGGGGTGCCTGGAGGTCGCGGTGCACCACGCGACAGTTGTATTCCAAAACTGAGTCACTCAGATCACACGAGTACCAAGGCATCCTTGAAACTCATTCAAATGCAAGTGCTTCTATCTGTTTCCTTGATTGTTTCCCACTCATTCCTTTTGGTTTGGGGAACATGTCAAAATCCCATGCCCAGAGAACTTCAAATAGAGTTCGCGGAAATGCTCAGTGGACACCCCAGGTAGGGTAAGGATCAGCATTTCCACACTACTCAGAGAATTTTTATTTTCAGGGATGGTTTTTTAGCCCAAATCAAGTTGAAGAAAAGTGGTTTCGTGAAAATCGCAGAAAATTTTTTTTCAGAAACTCCGGGGTGCCTGGAGGTCGCGGTGCACCACGCGACAGTTGTATTCCAAAACTGAGTCACTCAGATCACACGAGTACCAAGGCATCCTTGAAACTCATTCAAAGGCAAGTGCTTCTATCTGTTTCCTTGATTGTTTCCCACTCATTCCTTTTGGTTTGGGGAACATGTCAAAATCCCATGCCCAGAGAACTTCAACTAGAGTTCGCGGAAATGCTCAGTGGACACCCCAGGTAGGGTAAGGAAAAGCATTTCCACACTACTCAGAGAATTTTTATTTTCAGGGATGGATTTTTAGCCCAAATCAAGTTGAAGAAAAGTGGTTTCGTGAAAATCGCAGAAAATATTTTTTCAGAAACTCCGGGGTGCCTGGAGGTCGCGGTGCACCACGCGACAGTTGTATTCCAAAACTGAGTCACTCAGATCAAACGAGTACCAAGGCATCCTTGAAACTCATTCAAATGCAAGTGCTTCTATCTGTTTCCTTGATTGTTTCCCACTCATTCCTTTTGGTTTGGGGAACATGTCAAAATCCCATGCCCAGAGAACTTCAACTAGAGTTCGCGGAAATGCTCAGTGGACACCCCAGGTAGGGTAAGGATCAGCATTTCCACACTACTCAGAGAATTTTTATTTTCAGGGATGGATTTTTAGCCCAAATCAAGTTGAAGAAGAGTGGTTTCGTGAAAATCGCAGAAAATTTTTTTTCAGAAACTGCGGGGTGCCTGGAGGTCGCGGTGCACCACGCGACAGTTGTATTCCAAAACTGAGTCACTCAGATCACACGAGTACCAAGGCATCCTTGAAACTCATTCAAATGCAAGTGCTTCTATCTGTTTCCTTGATTGTTTCCCACTCATTCCTTTTGGTTTGGGGAACATGTCAAAATCCCATGCCCAGAGAACTTCAACTAGAGTTCGCGGAAATGCTCAGTGGACACCCCAGGTAGGGTAAGGATCAGCATTTCCACACTACTCAGAGAATTTTTATTTTCAGGGATGGATTTTTAGCCCAAATCAAGTTGAAGAAAAGTGGTTTCGTGAAAATCGCAGAAAATTTTTTTTCAGAAACTCCGGGGTGCCTGGAGGTCGCGGTGCACCACGCGACAGTTGTATTCCAAAACTGAGTCACTCAGATCACACGAGTACCAAGGCATCCTTGAAACTCATTCAAATGCAAGTGCTTCTATCTGTTTCCTTGATTGTTTCCCACTCATTCCTTTTGGTTTGGGGAACATGTCAAAATCCCATGCCCAGAGAACTTCAACTAGAGTTCGCGGAAATGCTCAGTGGACACCCCAGGTAGGGTAAGGATCAGCATTTCCACACTACTCAGAGAATTTTTATTTTCAGGGATGGATTTTTAGCCCAAATCAAGTTGAAGAAAAGTGGTTTCGTGAAAATCGCAGAAAATTTTTTTTCAGAAACTCCGGGGTGCCTGGAGGTCGCGGTGCACCACGCGACAGTTGTATTCCAAAACTGAGTCACTCAGATCACACGAGTACCAAGGCATCCTTGAAACTCATTCAAATGCAAGTGCTTCTATCTGTTTCCTTGATTGTTTCCCACTCATTCCTTTTGGTTTGGGGAACATGTCAAAATCCCATGCCCAGAGAACTTCAACTAGAGTTCGCGGAAATGCTCAGTGGACACCCCAGGTAGGGTAAGGATCAGCATTTCCACACTACTCAGAGAATTTTTATTTTCAGGGATGGATTTTTAGCCCAAATCAAGTTGAAGAAGAGTGGTTTCGTGAAAATCGCAGAAAATTTTTTTTCAGAAACTCCGGGGTGCCTGGAGGTCGCGGTGCACCACGCGACAGTTGTATTCCAAAACTGAGTCACTCAGATCACACGAGTACCAAGGCATCCTTGAAACTCATTCAAATGCAAGTGCTTCTATCTGTTTCCTTGATTGTTTCCCACTCATTCCTTTTGGTTTGGGGAACATGTCAAAATCCCATGCCCAGAGAACTTCAACTAGAGTTCGCGGAAATGCTCAGTGGACACCCCAGGTAGGGTAAGGATCAGCATTTCCACACTACTCAGAGAATTTTTATTTTCAGGGATGGATTTTTAGCCCAAATCAAGTTGAAGAAAAGTGGTTTCGTGAAAATCGCAGAAAATTTTTTTTCAGAAACTCCGGGGTGCCTGGAGGTCGCGGTGCACCAAGCGACAGTTGTATTCCAAAACTGAGTCACTCAGATCACACGAGTACCAAGGCATCCTTGAAACTCATTCAAATGCAAGTGCTTCTATCTGTTTCCTTGATTGTTTCCCACTCATTCCTTTTGGTTTGGGGAACATGTCAAAATCCCATGCCCAGAGAACTTCAACTAGAGTTCGCGGAAATGCTCAGTGGACACCCCAGGTAGGGTAAGGATCAGCATTTCCACACTACTCAGAGAATTTTTATTTTCAGGGATGGATTTTTAGCCCAAATCAAGTTGAAGAAAAGTGGTTTCGTGAAAATCGCAGAAAATTTTTTTTCAGAAACTCCGGGGTGCCTGGAGGTCGCGGTGCACCACGCGACAGTTGTATTCCAAAACTGAGTCACTCAGATCACACGAGTACCAAGGCATCCTTGAAACTCATTCAAATGCAAGTGCTTCTATCTGTTTCCTTGATTGTTTCCCACTCATTCCTTTTGGTTTGGGGAACATGTCAAAATCCCATGCCCAGAGAACTTCAACTAGAGTTCGCGGAAATGCTCAGTGGACACCCCAGGTAGGGTAAGGATCAGCATTTCCACACTACTCAGAGAATTTTTATTTTCAGGGATGGATTTTTAGCCCAAATCAAGTTGAAGAAAAGTGGTTTCGTGAAAATCGCAGAAAATTTTTTTTCAGAAACTCCGGGGTGCCTGGAGGTCGCGGTGCACCACGCGACAGTTGTATTCCAAAACTGAGTCACTCAGATCACACGAGTACCAAGGCATCCTTGAAACTCATTCAAATGCAAGTGCTTCTATCTGTTTCCTTGATTGTTTCCCACTCATTCCTTTTTGGTTTGGGGAACATGTCAAAATCCCATGCCCAGAGAACTTCAACTAGAGTTCGCGGAAATGCTCAGTGGACACCCCAGGTAGGGTAAGGATCAGCATTTCCACACTACTCAGAGAATTTTTATTTTCAGGGATGGATTTTTAGCCCAAATCAAGTTGAAGAAAAGTGGTTTCGTGAAAATCGCAGAAAATTTTTTTTCAGAAACTCCGGGGTGCCTGGAGGTCACGGTGCACCACGCGACAGTTGTATTCCAAAACTGAGTCACTCAGATCACACGAGTACCAAGGCATCCTTGAAACTCATTCAAATGCAAGTGCTTCTATCTGTTTCCTTGATTGTTTCCCACTCATTCCTTTTGGTTTGGGGAACATGTCAAAATCCCATGCCCAGAGAACTTCAACTAGAGTTCGCGGAAATGCTCAGTGGACACCCCAGGTAGGGTAAGGATCAGCATTTCCACACTACTCAGAGAATTTTTATTTTCAGGGATGGATTTTTAGCCCAAATCAAGTTGAAGAAAAGTGGTTTCGTGAAAATCGCAGAAAATTTTTTTTCAGAAACTCCGGGGTGCCTGGAGGTCGCGGTGCACCACGCGACAGTTGTATTCCAAAACTGAGTCACTCAGATCAAACGAGTACCAAGGCATCCTTGAAACTCATTCAAATGCAAGTGCTTCTATCTGTTTCCTTGATTGTTTCCCACTCATTCCTTTTGGTTTGGGGAACATGTCAAAATCCCATGCCCAGAGAACTTCAACTAGAGTTCGCGGAAATGCTCAGTGGACACCCCAGGTAGGGTAAGGATCAGCATTTCCACACTACTCAGAGAATTTTTATTTTCAGGGATGGATTTTTAGCCCAAATCAAGTTGAAGAAGAGTGGTTTCGTGAAAATCGCAGAAAATTTTTTTTCAGAAACTCCGGGGTGCCTGGAGGTCGCGGTGCACCACGCGACAGTTGTATTCCAAAACTGAGTCACTCAGATCACACGAGTACCAAGGCATCCTTGAAACTCATTCAAATGCAAGTGCTTCTATCTGTTTCCTTGATTGTTTCCCACTCATTCCTTTTGGTTTGGGGAACATGTCAAAATCCCATGCCCAGAGAACTTCAACTAGAGTTCGCGGAAATGCTCAGTGGACACCCCAGGTAGGGTAAGGATCAGCATTTCCACACTACTCAGAGAATTTTTATTTTCAGGGATGGTTTTTTAGCCCAAATCAAGTTGAAGAAAAGTGGTTTCGTGAAAATCGCAGAAAATTTTTTTTCAGAAACTCCGGGGTGCCTGGAGGTCGCGGTGCACCACGCGACAGTTGTATTCCAAAACTGAGTCACTCAGATCACA
Organism: Lepisosteus oculatus; assembly: GCF_040954835.1. NCBI lineage: Eukaryota > Metazoa > Chordata > Actinopteri > Semionotiformes > Lepisosteidae > Lepisosteus > Lepisosteus oculatus. Next base: position 51,573 of record NW_027168190.1, read on the forward strand.
CGAGTACCAAGGCATCCTTGAAACTCATTCAAAGGCAAGTGCTTCTATCTGTTTCCTTGATTGTTTCCCACTCATTCCTTTTGGTTTGGGGAACATGTCAAAATCCCATGCCCAGAGAACTTCAACTAGAGTTCGCGGAAATGCTCAGTGGACACCCCAGGTAGGGTAAGGAAAAGCATTTCCACACTACTCAGAGAATTTTTATTTTCAGGGATGGATTTTTAGCCCAAATCAAGTTGAAGAAAAGTGGTTTCGTGAAAATCGCAGAAAATATTTTTTCAGAAACTCCGGGGTGCCTGGAGGTCGCGGTGCACCACGCGACAGTTGTATTCCAAAACTGAGTCACTCAGATCAAACGAGTACCAAGGCATCCTTGAAACTCATTCAAATGCAAGTGCTTCTATCTGTTTCCTTGATTGTTTCCCACTCATTCCTTTTGGTTTGGGGAACATGTCAAAATCCCATGCCCAGAGAACTTCAACTAGAGTTCGCGGAAATGCTCAGTGGACACCCCAGGTAGGGTAAGGATCAGCATTTCCACACTACTCAGAGAATTTTTATTTTCAGGGATGGATTTTTAGCCCAAATCAAGTTGAAGAAGAGTGGTTTCGTGAAAATCGCAGAAATTTTTTTTTCAGAAACTCCGGGGTGCCTGGAGGTCGCGGTGCACCACGCGACAGTTGTATTCCAAAACTGAGTCACTCAGATCACACGAGTACCAAGGCATCCTTGAAACTCATTCAAATGCAAGTGCTTCTATCTGTTTCCTTGATTGTTTCCCACTCATTCCTTTTGGTTTGGGGAACATGTCAAAATCCCATGCCCAGAGAACTTCAACTAGAGTTCGCGGAAATGCTCAGTGGACACCCCAGGTAGGGTAAGGATCAGCATTTCCACACTACTCAGAGAATTTTTATTTTCAGGGATGGATTTTTAGCCCAAATCAAGTTGAAGAAAAGTGGTTTCGTGAAAATCGCAGAAAATTTTTTTCAGAAACTCCGGGGTGCCTGGAGGTCGCGGTGCACCACGCGACAGTTGTATTCCAAAACTGAGTCACTCAGATCACACGAGTACCAAGGCATCCTTGAAACTCATTCAAATGCAAGTGCTTCTATCTGTTTCCTTGATTGTTTCCCACTCATTCCTTTTGGTTTGGGGAACATGTCAAAATCCCATGCCCAGAGAACTTCAACTAGAGTTCGCGGAAATGCTCAGTGGACACCCCAGGTAGGGTAAGGATCAGCATTTCCACACTACTCAGAGAATTTTTATTTTCAGGGATGGATTTTTAGCCCAAATCAAGTTGAAGAAAAGTGGTTTCGTGAAAATCGCAGAAAATATTTTTTCAGAAACTCCGGGGTGCCTGGAGGTCGCGGTGCACCACGCGACAGTTGTATTCCAAAACTGAGTCACTCAGATCACACGAGTACCAAGGCATCCTTGAAACTCATTCAAATGCAAGTGCTTCTATCTGTTTCCTTGATTGTTTCCCACTCATTCCTTTTGGTTTGGGGAACATGTCAAAATCCCATGCCCAGAGAACTTCAAATAGAGTTCGCGGAAATGCTCAGTGGACACCCCAGGTAGGGTAAGGATCAGCATTTCCACACTACTCAGAGAATTTTTATTTTCAGGGATGGTTTTTTAGCCCAAATCAAGTTGAAGAAAAGTGGTTTCGTGAAAATCGCAGAAAATTTTTTTTCAGAAACTCCGGGGTGCCTGGAGGTCGCGGTGCACCACGCGACAGTTGTATTCCAAAACTGAGTCACTCAGATCACACGAGTACCAAGGCATCCTTGAAACTCATTCAAAGGCAAGTGCTTCTATCTGTTTCCTTGATTGTTTCCCACTCATTCCTTTTGGTTTGGGGAACATGTCAAAATCCCATGCCCAGAGAACTTCAACTAGAGTTCGCGGAAATGCTCAGTGGACACCCCAGGTAGGGTAAGGAAAAGCATTTCCACACTACTCAGAGAATTTTTATTTTCAGGGATGGATTTTTAGCCCAAATCAAGTTGAAGAAAAGTGGTTTCGTGAAAATCGCAGAAAATATTTTTTCAGAAACTCCGGGGTGCCTGGAGGTCGCGGTGCACCACGCGACAGTTGTATTCCAAAACTGAGTCACTCAGATCAAACGAGTACCAAGGCATCCTTGAAACTCATTCAAATGCAAGTGCTTCTATCTGTTTCCTTGATTGTTTCCCACTCATTCCTTTTGGTTTGGGGAACATGTCAAAATCCCATGCCCAGAGAACTTCAACTAGAGTTCGCGGAAATGCTCAGTGGACACCCCAGGTAGGGTAAGGATCAGCATTTCCACACTACTCAGAGAATTTTTATTTTCAGGGATGGATTTTTAGCCCAAATCAAGTTGAAGAAGAGTGGTTTCGTGAAAATCGCAGAAAATTTTTTTCAGAAACTCCGGGGTGCCTGGAGGTCGCGGTGCACCACGCGACAGTTGTATTCCAAAACTGAGTCACTCAGATCACACGAGTACCAAGGCATCCTTGAAACTCATTCAAATGCAAGTGCTTCTATCTGTTTCCTTGATTGTTTCCCACTCATTCCTTTTGGTTTGGGGAACATGTCAAAATCCCATGCCCAGAGAACTTCAACTAGAGTTCGCGGAAATGCTCAGTGGACACCCCAGGTAGGGTAAGGATCAGCATTTCCACACTACTCAGAGAATTTTTATTTTCAGGGATGGATTTTTAGCCCAAATCAAGTTGAAGAAAAGTGGTTTCGTGAAAATCGCAGAAAATTTTTTTTCAGAAACTCCGGGGTGCCTGGAGGTCGCGGTGCACCACGCGACAGTTGTATTCCAAAACTGAGTCACTCAGATCACACGAGTACCAAGGCATCCTTGAAACTCATTCAAATGCAAGTGCTTCTATCTGTTTCCTTGATTGTTTCCCACTCATTCCTTTTGGTTTGGGGAACATGTCAAAATCCCATGCCCAGAGAACTTCAACTAGAGTTCGCGGAAATGCTCAGTGGACACCCCAGGTAGGGTAAGGATCAGCATTTCCACACTACTCAGAGAATTTTTATTTTCAGGGATGGATTTTTAGCCCAAATCAAGTTGAAGAAAAGTGGTTTCGTGAAATCGCAGAAAATTTTTTTCAGAAACTCCGGGGTGCCTGGAGGTCGCGGTGCACCACGCGACAGTTGTATTCCAAAACTGAGTCACTCAGATCACACGAGTACCAAGGCATCCTTGAAACTCATTCAAATGCAAGTGCTTCTATCTGTTTCCTTGATTGTTTCCCACTCATTCCTTTTGGTTTGGGGAACATGTCAAAATCCCATGCCCAGAGAACTTCAAATAGAGTTCGCGGGAAATGCTCAGTGGACACCCCAGGTAGGGTAAGGATCAGCATTTCCACACTACTCAGAGAATTTTTATTTTCAGGGATGGTTTTTTAGCCCAAATCAAGTTGAAGAAAAGTGGTTTCGTGAAAATCGCAGAAAATTTTTTTTCAGAAACTCCGGGGTGCCTGGAGGTCGCGGTGCACCACGCGACAGTTGTATTCCAAAACTGTGTCACTCAGATCACACGAGTACCAAGGCATCCTTGAAACTCATTCAAAGGCAAGTGCTTCTATCTGTTTCCTTGATTGTTTCCCACTCATTCCTTTTGGTTTGGGGAACATGTCAAAATCCCATGCCCAGAGAACTTCAACTAGAGTTCGCGGAAATGCTCAGTGGACACCCCAGGTAGGGTAAGGAAAAGCATTTCACACTACTCAGAGAATTTTTATTTTCAGGGATGGATTTTTAGCCCAAATCAAGTTGAAGAAAAGTGGTTTCGTGAAAATCGCAGAAAATATTTTTTCAGAAACTCCGGGGTGCCTGGAGGTCGCGGTGCACCACGCGACAGTTGTATTCCAAAACTGAGTCACTCAGATCAAACGAGTACCAAGGCATCCTTGAAACTCATTCAAATGCAAGTGCTTCTATCTGTTTCCTTGATTGTTTTCCACTCATTCCTTTTGGTTTGGGGAACATGTCAAAATCCCATGCCCCAGAG
>NW_027168191.1:0-55583 GCF_040954835.1 Lepisosteus oculatus
AGCTGTTACTGACCCATAACGTACATGGGTTGACCAAACCTTGCAGAAACATGTTTATTTTCGCATGAAAACATGTTTTGACACTTTTCAGCACATGGGGTTAAGACCTGAGTGTGTGGGCTCTTCTGAGCCTTGCAGTTACATAGGGATACAGCTGTCTGAAAAAACGGTTTATTTCGGGCTGAAAAACACAGTTTTGAAAAGTGAGCTGTTACTGACCCATAAGTTACATGGGGTTGACCAAACTTGCAGAAACATGTTTATTTCTGCTGAAAAACATGTTTTGACACTTTCAGCACAGTGGGGTTAAGACCTGAGTGTGTGGGCTCTTCTGAGCCTTGCAGTTACATAGGGATACAGCTGTCTGAAAAAAACGTGTTTATTTCGGGCTGAAAACACGTTTTGAAAAGTGAGCAGTTACTGACCCATAACTTACATGGGGTTAACCAAACTTGCAGAAAAATGTTTATTTCTGCTGAAAAACATGTTTTTGACACTTTCAGCACCACTGGGGTTAAGACCTGAGTGTGTGGGCTCTTCTGAGCCTTGCAGTTACATAGGGATACAGCTGTCTGAAAAAACGTGTTTATTTCGTGCTGAAAAACACGTTTTGAAAAGTGAGCTGTTACTCACCCATAACTTACATGGGGTTGACCAAACTTGCAGAAACATGTTTATTTCTGCTGAAAAACATGTTTTGACACTTTCAGCACACTGGGGTTAAGACCTGAGTGTGTGGGGCTCTCTGAGCTTGCAGTTACATAGGGATACAGCTGTCTGAAAAAACGTGTTTATTTCGGGCTGAAAACACGTTTTGAAAAGTGAGCTGTTACTGCCCCATAACTTACATGGGGTTGACCAAACTTGCAGAAACATGTTTATTTCTGCTGAAAAACATGTTTTGACACTTTCAGTACACTGGGGTTAAGCCTGAGTGTGTGGCTCTTCTGAGCATTGCAGTTACATAGGGATACAGCTGTCTGAAAAACGCGTTTATTTCGGGCTGAAAAACACGTTTTGAAAAGTGAGCTGTTACTGCCCCATAACTTACATGGGGTTGACCAAACTTGCAGAAACATGTTTATTTCTGCTGAAAAACATGTTTTGACACTTTCAGCACACTGGGGTTAAGACCTGAGTGTGTGGCTCTTCTGAGCCTTTGCAGTTACATAGGGATACAGCTGTCTGAAAAAACGCGTTTATTTCGGGCTGAAAAACACGTTTTGAAAAGTGAGCTGTTACTGACCCATAACTTACATGGGGTTGACCAAACTTGCAAGAAACATGTTTATTTCTGCTGAAAAACATGTTTTGACACTTTCAGCACACTGGGGTTAAGACCTGAGTGTGTGGGCTCTTCTGAGCCTTGCAGTTACATAGGGATACAGCTGTCTGAAAAAACGTGTTTATTTCGGGCTGAAAAACACGTTTTGAAAAGTGAGCTGTTACTGACCCATAACTTACCTGGGGTTAACCAAACCTGCAGAAACATGTTTATTTCTGCTGAAAAACATGTTTGACACTTTCAGCACACTGGGGTTAAGACCTGAGTGTGTGGGCTCTTCTGAGCCTTGCAGTTACATAGGGATACAGCTGTCTGAAAAAACGCGTTTATTTCGGGCTGAAAAACACGTTTTAAAAAGTGAGCAGTTACTGACCCATAACTTACATGGGTTAACCAAACTTGCAGAAACATGTTTATTTCTGCTGAAAAACATGTTTTGACACTTTCAGCACACTGGGGTTAAGACCTGAGTGTGTGGGCTCTTCTGAGCCTTGCAGTTACATAGGGATACAGCTGTCTGAAAAAACGTGTTTATTTCGGGCTGAAAAACACGTTTGAAAGTGAGCTGTTACTGACCCATAACTTACATGGGAGTTGACCAAACTTGCAGAAACATGTTTATTTCTGCTGAAAACATGTTTTGACACTTTCAGCACACTGGGGTTAAGACCTGAGTGTGTGGGCTCTTCTGAACCTTGCAGTTACATAGGATACAGCTGTCTGAAAAAACGCGTTTATTTCGGGCTGAAAAACACGTTTTGAAAAGTGAGCTGTTACTGCCCCATAAGTTACATGGGGTTGACCAAACTTGCAGAAACATGTTATTTCTGCTGAAAACATGTTTTGACACTTTCAGCACACTGGGTTAAGACCTGAGTGTGTGGGCTCTTCTGAGCCTTGCAGTTACATAGGGATACAGCTGTCTGAAAAAATGCGTTTATTTCGGGCTGAAAAACACGTTTTGAAAAGTGAGCAGTTACTGACACATAACTTACATGGGGTTAACCAAACTTGCAGAAACATGTTTATTTCTGCTGAAAAACATGTTTTGACACTTTCAGCACACTGGGGTAAGACCTGAGTGTGTGGCTCTTCTGAGCCTTGCAGTTACATGGGATACAGCTGTCTGAAAAACGTGTTTATTTCGGGCTGATGAAAACACGTTTTGAAAAGTGAGCTGTTACTGCCCCATAAGTTACATGGGGTGACCAAACTTGCAGAAACATGTTTATTTCTGCTGAAAAACATGTTTTGACACTTTCAGCACACTGGGGTTAAGACCTGAGTGTGTGGCTCTTCTGAGCCTTGCAGTTACATAGGGATACAGCTGTCTGAAAAACGCGTTTATTTCGGGCTGAAAAACACGTTTGAAAAGTGAGCTGTTACTGCCCCATAAGTTACATGGGGTTGACCAAACTTGCAGAAACATGTTTATTTCTGCTGAAAAACATGTTTTGACACTTTCAGCACAGTGGGGTTAAGACCTGAGTGTGTGGGCTCTTCTGAGCCTTGCAGTTACATAGGGATACAGCTGTCTGAAAAAACGTGTTTATTTCGGGCTGAAAAACACGTTTTGAAAGTGAGCTGTTACTGACCCATAACTTACCTGGGGTTAACCAAACTTGCAGAAACATGTTTATTTCTGCTGAAAAACATGTTTTGACACTTTCAGCACACTGGGGTTAAGACCTGAGTGTGTGGGCTCTTCTGAGCCTTGCAGTTACATAGGGATACAGCTGTCTGAAAAAATGCGTTTATTTCGGGCTGAAAAACACGTTTTGAAAAGTGAGCAGTTACTGACCCATAACTTACATGGGGTTAACCAAACTTGCAGAAACATGTTTATTTCTGCTGAAAAACATGTTTTGACACTTTCAGCACACTGGGGTTAAGACCTGAGTGTGTGGGCTCTTCTGAGCCTTGCAGTTACATAGGGATACAGCTGTCTGAAAAAACGTGTTTATTTCGGCTGAAAAACACGTTTTGAAAAGTGAGCTGTTACTCACCCATAACTTACATGGGGTTGACCAAACTTGCAGAAACATGTTTATTTCTGCTGAAAAACATGTTTTGACACTTTCAGCACACTGGGGTTAAGACCTGAGTGTGTGGGCTCTTCTGAGCCTTGCAGTTACATAGGGATACAGCTGTCTGAAAAAACGTGTTTATTTCGGGCTGAAAAACACGTTTTGAAAAGTGAGCTGTTACTGCCCCATAACTTACATGGGGTTGACCAAACTTGCAGAAACATGTTTATTTCTGCTGAAAAACATGTTTTGACACTTTCAGTACACTGGGGTTAAGACCTGAGTGTGTGGGCTCTTCTGAGCTTTGCAGTTACATAGGGATACAGCTGTCTGAAAAAACGCGTTTATTTCGGGCTGAAAAACACGTTTTGAAAAGTGAGCTGTTACTGCCCCATAACTTACATGGGGTTGACCAAACTTGCAGAAACATGTTTATTTCTGCTGAAAAACATGTTTTGACACTTTCAGCACACTGGGGTTAAGACCTGAGTGTGTGGGCTCTTCTGAGCCTTGCAGTTACATAGGGATACAGCTGTCTGAAAAAACGCGTTTATTTCGGGCTGAAAAACACGTTTTGAAAAGTGAGCTGTTACTGACCCATAACTTACATGGGGTTGACCAAACTTGCAGAACATGTTTATTTCTGCTGAAAAACATGTTTTGACACTTTCAGCACACTGGGGTTAAGACCTGAGTGTGTGGCTCTTCTGAGCCTTGCAGTTACATAGGGATACAGCTGTCTGAAAAAACGTGTTTATTTCGGGCTGAAAAACACGTTTTGAAAAGTGAGCTGTTACTGACCCATAACTTACCTGGGGTTAACCAAACTGCAGAAACATGTTTATTTCTGCTGAAAAACATGTTTTGACACTTTCAGCACACTGGGGTTAAGACCTGAGTGTGTGGGCTCTTCTGAGCCTTGCAGTTACATAGGGATACAGCTGTCTGAAAAAACGCGTTTATTTCGGGCTGAAAAACACGTTTTAAAAAGTGAGCAGTTACTGACCCATAACTTACATGGGGTTAACCAAACTTGCAGAAACATGTTTTATTTCTGCTGAAAAACATGTTTTGACACTTTCAGCACACTGGGGTTAAGACCTGAGTGTGTGGGCTCTTCTGAGCCTTGCAGTTACATAGGGATACAGCTGTCTGAAAAAACGTGTTATTTCGGGCTGAAAAACACGTTTTGAAAAGTGAGCTGTTACTGACCCATAACTTACATGGGGTTGACCAAACTTGCAGAAACATGTTTATTTCTGCTGAAAAACATGTTTTGACACTTTCAGCACACTGGGGTTAAGACCTGAGTGTGTGGGCTCTTCTGAACCTTGCAGTTACATAGGGATACAGCTGTCTGAAAAAACGCGTTTATTTCGGGCTGAAAAACACGTTTTGAAAAGTGAGCTGTTACTGCCCCATAAGTTACATGGGGTTGACCAAACTTGCAGAAACATGTTTATTTCTGCTGAAAAACATGTTTTGACACTTTCAGCACACTGGGGTTAAGACCTGAGTGTGTGGGCTCTTCTGAGCCTTGCAGTTACATAGGGATACAGCTGTCTGAAAAAATGCGTTTATTTCGGGCTGAAAAACACGTTTTGAAAAGTGAGCAGTTACTGACCCATAACTTACATGGGGTTAACCAAACTTGCAGAAACATGTTTATTTCTGCTGAAAAACATGTTTTGACACTTTCAGCACACTGGGGTTAAGACCTGAGTGTGTGGGCTCTTCTGAGCCTTGCAGTTACATAGGGATACAGCTGTCTGAAAAAACGTGTTTATTTCGGGCTGAAAAACACGTTTTGAAAAGTGAGCTGTTACTGCCCCATAAGTTACATGGGGTTGACCAAACTTGCAGAAACATGTTTATTTCTGCTGAAAAACATGTTTTGACACTTTCAGCACACTGGGGTTAAGACCTGAGTGTGTGGGCTCTTCTGAGCCTTGCAGTTACATAGGGATACAGCTGTCTGAAAAAACGCGTTTATTTCGGGCTGAAAAACACGTTTTGAAAAGTGAGCTGTTACTGCCCCATAAGTTACATGGGGTTGACCAAACTTGCAGAAACATGTTTATTTCTGCTGAAAAACATGTTTTGACACTTTCAGCACAGTGGGGTTAAGACCTGAGTGTGTGGGCTCTTCTGAGCCTTGCAGTTACATAGGGATACAGCTGTCTGAAAAAACGTGTTTATTTCGGGCTGAAAAACACGTTTTGAAAAGTGAGCAGGTTACTGACCCATAACTTACATGGGGTTAACCAAACTTGCAGAAACATGTTTATTTCTGCTGAAAAACATGTTTTGACACTTTCAGCACACTGGGTTAAGACCTGAGTGTGTGGGCTCTTCTGAGCCTTGCAGTTACATAGGGATACAGCTGTCTGAAAAAACGTGTTTATTTCGTGCTGAAAAACACGTTTTGAAAAGTGAGCTGTTACTCACCCATAACTTACATGGGGTTGACCAAACTTGCAGAAACATGTTTATTTCTGCTGAAAAACATGTTTTGACACTTTCAGCACACTGGGGTTAAGACCTGAGTGTGTGGGCTCTTCTGAGCCTTGCAGTTACATAGGGATACAGCTGTCTGAAAAAACGTGTTTATTTCGGGCTGAAAAACACGTTTTGAAAAGTGAGCTGTTACTGCCCCATAACTTACATGGGGTTGACCAAACTTGCAGAAACATGTTTATTTCTGCTGAAAAACATGTTTTGACACTTTCAGTACACTGGGGTTAAGACCTGAGTGTGTGGCTCTTCTGAGCATTGCAGTTACATAGGGATACAGCTGTCTGAAAAAACGCGTTTATTTCGGGCTGAAAAACACGTTTTGAAAAGTGAGCTGTTACTGCCCCATAACTTACATGGGGTTGACCAAACTTGCAGAAACATGTTTATTTCTGCTGAAAAACATGTTTTGACACTTTCAGCACACTGGGGTTAAGACCTGAGTGTGTGGGCTCTTCTGAGCCTTGCAGTTACATAGGGATACAGCTGTCTGAAAAAACGCGTTTATTTCGGGCTGAAAAACACGTTTTGAAAAGTGAGCTGTTACTGACCCATAACTTACATGGGGTTGACCAAACTTGCAGAAACATGTTTATTTCTGCTGAAAAACATGTTTTGACACTTTCAGCACACTGGGGTTAAGACCTGAGTGTGTGGGCTCTTCTGAGCCTTGCAGTTACATAGGGATACAGCTGTCTGAAAAAACGTGTTTATTTCGGGCTGAAAAACACGTTTTGAAAAGTGAGCTGTTACTGACCCATAACTTACCTGGGGTTAACCAAACCTGCAGAAACATGTTTATTTCTGCTGAAAAACATGTTTTGACACTTTCAGCACACTGGGGTTAAGACCTGAGTGTGTGGGCTCTTCTGAGCCTTGCAGTTACATAGGGATACAGCTGTCTGAAAAAACGCGTTTATTTCGGGCTGAAAAACACGTTTTAAAAAGTGAGCAGTTACTGACCCATAACTTACATGGGGTTAACCAAACTTGCAGAAACATGTTTATTTCTGCTGAAAAACATGTTTTGACACTTTCAGCACACTGGGGTTAAGACCTGAGTGTGTGGGCTCTTCTGAGCCTTGCAGTTACATAGGGATACAGCTGTCTGAAAAAACGTGTTTATTTCGGGCTGAAAAACACGTTTTGAAAAGTGAGCTGTTACTGACCCATAACTTACATGGGGTTGACCAAACTTGCAGAAACATGTTTATTTCTGCTGAAAAACATGTTTTGACACTTTCAGCACACTGGGGTTAAGACCTGAGTGTGTGGGCTCTTCTGAACCTTGCAGTTACATAGGGATACAGCTGTCTGAAAAAACGCGTTTATTTCGGGCTGAAAAACACGTTTTGAAAAGTGAGCTGTTACTGCCCCATAAGTTACATGGGGTTGACCAAACTTGCAGAAACATGTTTATTTCTGCTGAAAAACATGTTTTGACACTTTCAGCACACTGGGGTTAAGACCTGAGTGTGTGGGCTCTTCTGAGCCTTGCAGTTACATAGGGATACAGCTGTCTGAAAAAATGCGTTTATTTCGGGCTGAAAAACACGTTTTGAAAAGTGAGCAGTTACTGACCCATAACTTACATGGGGTTAACCAAACTTGCAGAAACATGTTTATTTCTGCTGAAAAACATGTTTTGACACTTTCAGCACACTGGGGTTAAGACCTGAGTGTGTGGGCTCTTCTGAGCCTTGCAGTTACATAGGGATACAGCTGTCTGAAAAAACGTGTTTATTTCGGGCTGAAAAACACGTTTTGAAAAGTGAGCTGTTACTGCCCCATAAGTTACATGGGGTTGACCAAACTTGCAGAAACATGTTTATTTCTGCTGAAAAACATGTTTTGACACTTTCAGCACACTGGGGTTAAGACCTGAGTGTGTGGGCTCTTCTGAGCCTTGCAGTTACATAGGGATACAGCTGTCTGAAAAAACGCGTTTATTTCGGGCTGAAAAACACGTTTTGAAAAGTGAGCTGTTACTGCCCCATAAGTTACATGGGGTTGACCAAACTTGCAGAAACATGTTTATTTCTGCTGAAAAACATGTTTTGACACTTTCAGCACAGTGGGGTTAAGACCTGAGTGTGTGGGCTCTTCTGAGCCTTGCAGTTACATAGGGATACAGCTGTCTGAAAAAACGTGTTTATTTCGGGCTGAAAAACACGTTTTGAAAAGTGAGCTGTTACTGACCCATAACTTACCTGGGGTTAACCAAACTTGCAGAAACATGTTTATTTCTGCTGAAAAACATGTTTTGACACTTTCAGCACACTGGGGTTAAGACCTGAGTGTGTGGGCTCTTCTGAGCCTTGCAGTTACATAGGGATACAGCTGTCTGAAAAAATGCGTTTATTTCGGGCTGAAAAACACGTTTTGAAAAGTGAGCAGTTACTGACCCATAACTTACATGGGGTTAACCAAACTTGCAGAAACATGTTTATTTCTGCTGAAAAACATGTTTTGACACTTTCAGCACACTGGGGTTAAGACCTGAGTGTGTGGGCTCTTCTGAGCCTTGCAGTTACATAGGGATACAGCTGTCTGAAAAAACGTGTTTATTTCGGGCTGAAAAACACGTTTTGAAAAGTGAGCTGTTACTCACCCATAACTTACATGGGGTTGACCAAACTTGCAGAAACATGTTTATTTCTGCTGAAAAACATGTTTTGACACTTTCAGCACACTGGGGTTAAGACCTGAGTGTGTGGGCTCTTCTGAGCCTTGCAGTTACATAGGGATACAGCTGTCTGAAAAAACGTGTTTATTTCGGGCTGAAAAACACGTTTTGAAAAGTGAGCTGTTACTGCCCCATAACTTACATGGGGTTGACCAAACTTGCAGAAACATGTTTATTTCTGCTGAAAAACATGTTTTGACACTTTCAGTACACTGGGGTTAAGACCTGAGTGTGTGGGCTCTTCTGAGCTTTGCAGTTACATAGGGATACAGCTGTCTGAAAAAACGCGTTTATTTCGGGCTGAAAAACACGTTTTGAAAAGTGAGCTGTTACTGCCCCATAACTTACATGGGGTTGACCAAACTTGCAGAAACATGTTTATTTCTGCTGAAAAACATGTTTTGACACTTTCAGCACACTGGGGTTAAGACCTGAGTGTGTGGGCTCTTCTGAGCCTTGCAGTTACATAGGGATACAGCTGTCTGAAAAAACGCGTTTATTTCGGGCTGAAAAACACGTTTTGAAAAGTGAGCTGTTACTGACCCATAACTTACATGGGGTTGACCAAACTTGCAGAAACATGTTTATTTCTGCTGAAAAACATGTTTTGACACTTTCAGCACACTGGGGTTAAGACCTGAGTGTGTGGGCTCTTCTGAGCCTTGCAGTTACATAGGGATACAGCTGTCTGAAAAAACGTGTTTATTTCGGGCTGAAAAACACGTTTTGAAAAGTGAGCTGTTACTGACCCATAACTTACCTGGGGTTAACCAAACCTGCAGAAACATGTTTATTTCTGCTGAAAAACATGTTTTGACACTTTCAGCACACTGGGGTTAAGACCTGAGTGTGTGGGCTCTTCTGAGCCTTGCAGTTACATAGGGATACAGCTGTCTGAAAAAACGCGTTTATTTCGGGCTGAAAAACACGTTTTAAAAAGTGAGCAGTTACTGACCCATAACTTACATGGGGTTAACCAAACTTGCAGAAACATGTTTATTTCTGCTGAAAAACATGTTTTGACACTTTCAGCACACTGGGGTTAAGACCTGAGTGTGTGGGCTCTTCTGAGCCTTGCAGTTACATAGGGATACAGCTGTCTGAAAAAACGTGTTTATTTCGGGATGAAAAACACGTTTTGAAAAGTGAGCTGTTACTGACCCATAACTTACATGGGGTTGACCAAACTTGCAGAAACATGTTTATTTCTGCTGAAAAACATGTTTTGACACTTTCAGCACACTGGGGTTAAGACCTGAGTGTGTGGGCTCTTCTGAACCTTGCAGTTACATAGGGATACAGCTGTCTGAAAAAACGCGTTTATTTCGGGCTGAAAAACACGTTTTGAAAAGTGAGCTGTTACTGCCCCATAAGTTACATGGGGTTGACCAAACTTGCAGAAACATGTTTATTTCTGCTGAAAAACATGTTTTGACACTTTCAGCACACTGGGGTTAAGACCTGAGTGTGTGGGCTCTTCTGAGCCTGGCAGTTACATAGGGATACAGCTGTCTGAAAAAATGCGTTTATTTCGGGCTGAAAAACACGTTTTGAAAAGTGAGCAGTTACTGACCCATAACTTACATGGGGTTAACCAAACTTGCAGAAACATGTTTATTTCTGCTGAAAAACATGTTTTGACACTTTCAGCACACTGGGGTTAAGACCTGAGTGTGTGGGCTCTTCTGAGCCTTGCAGTTACATAGGGATACAGCTGTCTGAAAAAACGTGTTTATTTCGGGCTGAAAAACACGTTTTGAAAAGTGAGCTGTTACTGCCCCATAAGTTACATGGGGTTGACCAAACTTGCAGAAACATGTTTATTTCTGCTGAAAAACATGTTTTGACACTTTCAGCACACTGGGGTTAAGACCTGAGTGTGTGGGCTCTTCTGAGCCTTGCAGTTACATAGGGATACAGCTGTCTGAAAAACGCGTTTATTTCGGGCTGAAAAACACGTTTTGAAAAGTGAGCTGTTACTGCCCCATAAGTTACATGGGGTTGACCAAACTTGCAGAAACATGTTTATTTCTGCTGAAAAACATGTTTTGACACTTTCAGCACAGTGGGGTTAAGACCTGAGTGTGTGGGCTCTTCTGAGCCTTGCAGTTACATAGGGATACAGCTGTCTGAAAAAACGTGTTTATTTCGGGCTGAAAAACACGTTTTGAAAAGTGAGCTGTTACTGACCCATAACTTACCTGGGGTTAACCAAACTTGCAGAAACATGTTTATTTCTGCTGAAAAACATGTTTTGACACTTTCAGCACACTGGGGTTAAGACCTGAGTGTGTGGGCTCTTCTGAGCCTGGCAGTTACATAGGGATACAGCTGTCTGAAAAAATGCGTTTATTTCGGGCTGAAAAACACGTTTTGAAAAGTGAGCAGTTACTGACCCATAACTTACATGGGGTTAACCAAACTTGCAGAAACATGTTTATTTCTGCTGAAAAACATGTTTTGACACTTTCAGCACACTGGGGTTAAGACCTGAGTGTGTGGGCTCTTCTGAGCCTTGCAGTTACATAGGGATACAGCTGTCTGAAAAAACGTGTTTATTTCGGGCTGAAAAACACGTTTTGAAAAGTGAGCTGTTACTCACCCATAACTTACATGGGGTTGACCAAACTTGCAGAAACATGTTTATTTCTGCTGAAAAACATGTTTTGACACTTTCAGCACACTGGGGTTAAGACCTGAGTGTGTGGGCTCTTCTGAGCCTTGCAGTTACATAGGGATACAGCTGTCTGAAAAAACGTGTTTATTTCGGGCTGAAAAACACGTTTTGAAAAGTGAGCTGTTACTGCCCCATAACTTACATGGGGTTGACCAAACTTGCAGAAACATGTTTATTTCTGCTGAAAAACATGTTTTGACACTTTCAGTACACTGGGGTTAAGACCTGAGTGTGTGGGCTCTTCTGAGCTTTGCAGTTACATAGGGATACAGCTGTCTGAAAAAACGCGTTTATTTCGGGCTGAAAAACACGTTTTGAAAAGTGAGCTGTTACTGCCCCATAACTTACATGGGGTTGACCAAACTTGCAGAAACATGTTTATTTCTGCTGAAAAACATGTTTTGACACTTTCAGCACACTGGGGTTAAGACCTGAGTGTGTGGGCTCTTCTGAGCCTTGCAGTTACATAGGGATACAGCTGTCTGAAAAAACGCGTTTATTTCGGGCTGAAAAACACGTTTTGAAAAGTGAGCTGTTACTGACCCATAACTTACATGGGGTTGACCAAACTTGCAGAAACATGTTTATTTCTGCTGAAAAACATGTTTTGACACTTTCAGCACACTGGGGTTAAGACCTGAGTGTGTGGGCTCTTCTGAGCCTTGCAGTTACATAGGGATACAGCTGTCTGAAAAAACGTGTTTATTTCGGGCTGAAAAACACGTTTTGAAAAGTGAGCTGTTACTGACCCATAACTTACCTGGGGTTAACCAAACCTGCAGAAACATGTTTATTTCTGCTGAAAAACATGTTTTGACACTTTCAGCACACTGGGGTTAAGACCTGAGTGTGTGGGCTCTTCTGAGCCTTGCAGTTACATAGGGATACAGCTGTCTGAAAAACGCGTTTATTTCGGGCTGAAAAACCACGTTTTAAAAAGTGAGCAGTTACTGACCCATAACTTACATGGGGTTAACCAAACTTGCAGAAACATGTTTATTTCTGCTGAAAAACATGTTTTGACACTTTCAGCACACTGGGGTTAAGACCTGAGTGTGTGGGCTCTTCTGAGCCTTGCAGTTACATAGGGATACAGCTGTCTGAAAAAACGTGTTTATTTCGGGCTGAAAAACACGTTTTGAAAAGTGAGCTGTTACTGACCCATAACTTACATGGGGTTGACCAAACTTGCAGAAACATGTTTATTTCTGCTGAAAAACATGTTTTGACACTTTCAGCACACTGGGGTTAAGACCTGAGTGTGTGGGCTCTTCTGAACCTTGCAGTTACATAGGGATACAGCTGTCTGAAAAAACGCGTTTATTTCGGGCTGAAAAACACGTTTTGAAAAGTGAGCTGTTACTGCCCCATAAGTTACATGGGGTTGACCAAACTTGCAGAAACATGTTTATTTCTGCTGAAAAACATGTTTTGACACTTTCAGCACACTGGGGTTAAGACCTGAGTTTGTGGGCTCTTCTGAGCCTTGCAGTTACATAGGGATACAGCTGTCTGAAAAAACGCGTTTATTTCGGGCTGAAAAACACGTTTTGAAAAGTGAGCTGTTACTGACCCATAACTTACATGGGGTTGACCAAACTTGCAGAAACATGTTTATTTCTGCTGAAAAACATGTTTTGACACTTTCAGCACACTGGGGTTAAGACCTGAGTGTGTGGGCTCTTCTGAGCCTTGCAGTTACATAGGGATACAGCTGTCTGAAAAAACGCGTTTATTTCGGGCTGAAAAACACGTTTTGAAAAGTGAGCTGTTACTGACCCAGAACTTACATGGGGTTGACCAAACTTGCAGAAACATGTTTATTTCTGCTGAAAAACATGTTTTGACACTTTCAGCACACTGGGGTTAAGACCTGAGTGTGTGGGCTCTTCTGAGCCTTGCAGTTACATAGGGATACAGCTGTCTGAAAAAACGCGTTTATTTCGGGCTGAAAAACACGTTTTGAAAAGTGAGCTGTTACTGCCCCATAAGTTACATGGGGTTGACCAAACTTGCAGAAACATGTTTATTTCTGCTGAAAAACATGTTTTGACACTTTCAGCACACTGGGGTTAAGACCTGAGTGTGTGGGCTCTTCTGAGCCTTGCAGTTACATAGGGATACAGCTGTCTGAAAAAACGCGTTTATTTCGGGCTGAAAAACACGTTTTGAAAAGTGAGCTGTTACTGACCCATAACTTACATGGGGTTGACCAAACTTGCAAAAAACATGTTTATTTCTGCTGAAAAACATGTTTTGACACTTTCAGCACACTGGGGTTAAGACCTGAGTGTGTGGGCTCTTCTGAGCCTTGCAGTTACATAGGGATACAGCTGTCTGAAAAAACGCGTTTATTTCGGGCTGAAAAACACGTTTTGAAAAGTGAGCTGTTACTGCCCCATAAGTTACATGGGGTTGACCAAACTTGCAGAAACATGTTTATTTCTGCTGAAAAACATGTTTTGACACTTTCAGCACACTGGGGTTAAGACCTGAGTGTGTGGGCTCTTCTGAGCCTTGCAGTTACATAGGGATACAGCTGTCTGAAAAAACGCGTTTATTTCGGGCTGAAAAACACGTTTTGAAAAGTGAGCTGTTACTGCCCCATAAGTTACATGGGGTTGACCAAACTTGCAGAAACATGTTTATTTCTGCTGAAAAACATGTTTTGACACTTTCAGCACACTGGGGTTAAGACCTGAGTGTGTGTGCTCTTCTGAGCCTTGCAGTTACTTAGGGATACAGCTGTCTGAAAAAACGCGTTTATTTCGGGCTGAAAAACACGTTTTGAAAAGTGAGCTGTTACTGACCCATAACTTACCTGGGGTTAACCAAACTTGCAGAAACATGTTTATTTCTGCTGAAAAACATGTTTTGACACTTTCAGCACACTGGGGTTAAGACCTGAGTGTGTGGGCTCTTCTGAGCCTTGCAGTTACATAGGGATACAGCTGTCTGAAAAAACGCGTTTTTTTCGGGCTGAAAAACACGTTTTGAAAAGTGAGCAGTTACTGACCCATAACTTACATGGGGTTAACCAAACTTGCAGAAACATGTTTATTTCTGCTGAAAAACATGTTTTGACACTTTCAGCACGCTGGGGTTAAGACCTGAGTGTGTGGGCTCTTCTGAGCCTTGCAGTTACATAGGGATACAGCTGTCTGAAAAAACGTGTTTATTTCGGGCTGAAAAACACGTTTTGAAAAGTGAGCTGTTACTGCCCCATAAGTTACATGGGGTTGACCAAACTTGCAGAAACATGTTTATTTCTGCTGAAAAACATGTTTTGACACTTTCAGCACACTGGGGTTAAGACCTGAGTGTGTGGGCTCTTCTGAGCCTTGCAGTTACATAGGGATACAGCTGTCTGAAAAAACGCGTTTATTTCGGGCTGAAAAACACGTTTTGAAAAGTGAGCTGTTACTGACCCATAACTTACATGGGGTTGACCAAACTTGCAGAAACATGTTTATTTCTGCTGAAAAACATGTTTTGACACTTTCAGCACACTGGGGTTAAGACCTGAGTGTGTGGGCTCTTCTGAGCCTTGCAGTTACATAGGGATACAGCTGTCTGAAAAAACGTGTTTATTTCGGGCTGAAAAACACGTTTTGAAAAGTGAGCTGTTACTGCCCCATAACTTACATGGGGTTGACCAAACTTGCAGAAACATGTTTATTTCTGCCGAAAAACATGTTTTGACACTTTCAGCACAGTGGGGTTAAGACCTGAGTGTGTGGGCTCTTCTGAGCCTTGCAGTTACATAGGGATACAGCTGTCTGAAAAAACGCGTTTATTTCGGGCTGAAAAACACGTTTTGAAAAGTGAGCTGTTACTGACCCATAACTTACATGGGGTTGACCAAACTTGCAGAAACATGTTTATTTCTGCTGAAAAACATGTTTTGACACTTTCAGCACACTGGGGTTAAGACCTGAGTGTGTGGGCTCTTCTGAGCCTTGCAGTTACATTGGGATACAGCTGTCTGAAAAAACGCGTTTATTTCGGGCTGAAAAACACGTTTTGAAAAGTGAGCAGTTACTGACCCATAACTTACATGGGGTTAACCAAACTTGCAGAAACATGTTTATTTCTGCTGAAAAACATGTTTTGACACTTTCAGCACACTGGGGTTAAGACCTGAGTGTGTGGGCTCTTCTGAGCCTTGCAGTTACATAGGGATACAGCTGTCTGAAAAAACGTGTTTATTTCGGGCTGAAAAACACGTTTTGAAAAGTGAGCTGTTACTGCCCCATAAGTTACATGGGGTTGACCAAACTTGCAGAAACATGTTTATTTCTGCTGAAAAACATGTTTTGACACTTTCAGCACACTGGGGTTAAGACCTGAGTGTGTGGGCTCTTCTGAGCCTTGCAGTTACATAGGGATACAGCTGTCTGAAAAAACGCGTTTATTTCGGGCTGAAAAACACGTTTTGAAAAGTGAGCTGTTACTGACCCATAACTTACATGGGGTTGACCAAACTTGCAGAAACATGTTTATTTCTGCTGAAAAACATGTTTTGACACTTTCAGCACAGTGGGGTTAAGACCTGAGTGTGTGGGATCTTCTGAGCCTTGCAGTTACATAGGGATACAGCTGTCTGAAAAAACGTGTTTATTTCGGGCTGAAAAACACGTTTTGAAAAGTGAGCTGTTACTGACCCATAACTTACCTGGGGTTAACCAAACTTGCAGAAACATGTTTATTTCTGCTGAAAAACATGTTTTGACACTTTCAGCACACTGGGGTTAAGACCTGAGTGTGTGGGCTCTTCTGAGCCTTGCAGTTACATAGGGATACAGCTGTCTGAAAAAATGCGTTTATTTCGGGCTGAAAAACACGTTTTGAAAAGTGAGCAGTTACTGACCCATAACTTACATGGGGTTAACCAAACTTGCAGAAACATGTTTATTTCTGCTGAAAAACATGTTTTGACACTTTCAGCACACTGGGGTTAAGACCTGAGTGTGTGGGCTCTTCTGAGCCTTGCAGTTACATAGGGATACAGCTGTCTGAAAAAACGTGTTTATTTCGGGCTGAAAAACACGTTTTGAAAAGTGAGCTGTTACTCACCCATAACTTACATGGGGTTGACCAAACTTGCAGAAACATGTTTATTTCTGCTGAAAAACATGTTTTGACACTTTCAGCACACTGGGGTTAAGACCTGAGTGTGTGGGCTCTTCTGAGCCTTGCAGTTACATAGGGATACAGCTGTCTGAAAAAACGTGTTTATTTCGGGCTGAAAAACACGTTTTGAAAAGTGAGCTGTTACTGCCCCATAACTTACATGGGGTTGACCAAACTTGCAGAAACATGTTTATTTCTGCTGAAAAACATGTTTTGACACTTTCAGTACACTGGGGTTAAGACCTGAGTGTGTGGGCTCTTCTGAGCTTTGCAGTTACATAGGGATACAGCTGTCTGAAAAAACGCGTTTATTTCGGGCTGAAAAACACGTTTTGAAAAGTGAGCTGTTACTGCCCCATAACTTACATGGGGTTGACCAAACTTGCAGAAACATGTTTATTTCTGCTGAAAAACATGTTTTGACACTTTCAGCACACTGGGGTTAAGACCTGAGTGTGTGGGCTCTTCTGAGCCTTGCAGTTACATAGGGATACAGCTGTCTGAAAAAACGCGTTTATTTCGGGCTGAAAAACACGTTTTGAAAAGTGAGCTGTTACTGACCCATAACTTACATGGGGTTGACCAAACTTGCAGAAACATGTTTATTTCTGCTGAAAAACATGTTTTGACACTTTCAGCACACTGGGGTTAACACCTGAGTGTGTGGGCTCTTCTGAGCCTTGCAGTTACATAGGGATACAGCTGTCTGAAAAAACGTGTTTATTTCGGGCTGAAAAACACGTTTTGAAAAGTGAGCTGTTACTGCCCCATAAGTTACATGGGGTTGACCAAACTTGCAGAAACATGTTTATTTCTGCTGAAAAACATGTTTTGACACTTTCAGCACACTGGGGTTAAGACCTGAGTGTGTGGGCTCTTCTGAGCCTTGCAGTTACATAGGGATACAGCTGTCTGAAAAAACGTGTTTATTTCGGGCTGAAAAACACGTTTTGAAAAGTGAGCTGTTACTGACCCATAACTTACCTGGGGTTAACCAAACCTGCAGAAACATGTTTATTTCTGCTGAAAAACATGTTTTGACACTTTCAGCACACTGGGGTTAAGACCTGAGTGTGTGGGCTCTTCTGAGCCTTGCAGTTACATAGGGATACAGCTGTCTGAAAAAACGCGTTTATTTCGGGCTGAAAAACACGTTTTAAAAAGTGAGCAGTTACTGACCCATAACTTACATGGGGTTAACCAAACTTGCAGAAACATGTTTATTTCTGCTGAAAAACATGTTTTGACACTTTCAGCACACTGGGGTTAAGACCTGAGTGTGTGGGCTCTTCTGAGCCTTGCAGTTACATAGGGATACAGCTGTCTGAAAAAACGTGTTTATTTCGGGCTGAAAAACACGTTTTGAAAAGTGAGCTGTTACTGACCCATAACTTACATGGGGTTGACCAAACTTGCAGAAACATGTTTATTTCTGCTGAAAAACATGTTTTGACACTTTCAGCACACTGGGGTTAAGACCTGAGTGTGTGGGCTCTTCTGAACCTTGCAGTTACATAGGGATACAGCTGTCTGAAAAAACGCGTTTATTTCGGGCTGAAAAACACGTTTTGAAAAGTGAGCTGTTACTGCCCCATAAGTTACATGGGGTTGACCAAACTTGCAGAAACATGTTTATTTCTGCTGAAAAACATGTTTTGACACTTTCAGCACACTGGGGTTAAGACCTGAGTGTGTGGGCTCTTCTGAGCCTTGCAGTTACATAGGGATACAGCTGTCTGAAAAAACGCGTTTATTTCGGGCTGAAAAACACGTTTTGAAAAGTGAGCTGTTACTGACCCATAACTTACATGGGGTTGACCAAACTTGCAGAAACATGTTTATTTCTGCTGAAAAACATGTTTTGACACTTTCAGCACACTGGGGTTAAGACCTGAGTGTGTGGGCTCTTCTGAGCCTTGCAGTTACATAGGGATACAGCTGTCTGAAAAAACGCGTTTATTTCGGGCTGAAAAACACGTTTTGAAAAGTGAGCTGTTACTGACCCAGAACTTACATGGGGTTGACCAAACTTGCAGAAACATGTTTATTTCTGCTGAAAAACATGTTTTGACACTTTCAGCACACTGGGGTTAAGACCTGAGTGTGTGGGCTCTTCTGAGCCTTGCAGTTACATAGGGATACAGCTGTCTGAAAAAACGCGTTTATTTCGGGCTGAAAAACACGTTTTGAAAAGTGAGCTGTTACTGCCCCATAAGTTACATGGGGTTGACCAAACTTGCAGAAACATGTTTATTTCTGCTGAAAAACATGTTTTGACACTTTCAGCACACTGGGGTTAAGACCTGAGTGTGTGGGCTCTTCTGAGCCTTGCAGTTACATAGGGATACAGCTGTCTGAAAAAACGCGTTTATTTCGGGCTGAAAAACACGTTTTGAAAAGTGAGCTGTTACTGACCCATAACTTACATGGGATTGACCAAACTTGCAAAAAACATGTTTATTTCTGCTGAAAAACATGTTTTGACACTTTCAGCACACTGGGGTTAAGACCTGAGTGTGTGGGCTCTTCTGAGCCTTGCAGTTACATAGGGATACAGCTGTCTGAAAAAACGCGTTTATTTCGGGCTGAAAAACACGTTTTGAAAAGTGAGCTGTTACTGCCCCATAAGTTACATGGGGTTGACCAAACTTGCAGAAACATGTTTATTTCTGCTGAAAAACATGTTTTGACACTTTCAGCACACTGGGGTTAAGACCTGAGTGTGTGGGCTCTTCTGAGCCTTGCAGTTACATAGGGATACAGCTGTCTGAACAAACGCGTTTTTTTCGGGCTGAAAAACACGTTTTGAAAAGTGAGCAGTTACTGACCCATAACTTACATGGGGTTAACCAAACTTGCAGAAACATGTTTATTTCTGCTGAAAAACATGTTTTGACACTTTCAGCACACTGGGGTTAAGACCTGAGTGTGTGGGCTCTTCTGAGCCTTGCAGTTACATAGGGATACAGCTGTCTGAAAAAACGTGTTTATTTCGGGCTGAAAAACACGTTTTGAAAAGTGAGCTGTTACTCACCCATAACTTACATGGGGTTGACCAAACTTGCAGAAACATGTTTATTTCTGCTGAAAAACATGTTTTGACACTTTCAGCACACTGGGGTTAAGACCTGAGTGTGTGGGCTCTTCTGAGCCTTGCAGTTACATAGGGATACAGCTGTCTGAAAAAACGCGTTTATTTCGGGCTGAAAAACACGTTTTGAAAAGTGAGCTGTTACTGCCCCATAAGTTACATGGGGTTGACCAAACTTGCAGAAACATGTTTATTTCTGCTGAAAAACATGTTTTGACACTTTCAGCACACTGGGGTTAAGACCTGAGTGTGTGTGCTCTTCTGAGCCTTGCAGTTACATAGGGATACAGCTGTCTGAAAAAACGCGTTTATTTCGGGCTGAAAAACACGTTTTGAAAAGTGAGCTGTTACTGACCCATAACTTACCTGGGGTTAACCAAACTTGCAGAAACATGTTTATTTCTGCTGAAAAACATGTTTTGACACTTTCAGCACACTGGGGTTAAGACCTGAGTGTGTGGGCTCTTCTGAGCCTTGCAGTTACATAGGGATACAGCTGTCTGAAAAAACGCGTTTTTTTCGGGCTGAAAAACACGTTTTGAAAAGTGAGCAGTTACTGACCCATAACTTACATGGGGTTAACCAAACTTGCAGAAACATGTTTATTTCTGCTGAAAAACATGTTTTGACACTTTCAGCACGCTGGGGTTAAGACCTGAGTGTGTGGGCTCTTCTGAGCCTTGCAGTTACATAGGGATACAGCTGTCTGAAAAAACGTGTTTATTTCGGGCTGAAAAACACGTTTTGAAAAGTGAGCTGTTACTGCCCCATAAGTTACATGGGGTTGACCAAACTTGCAGAAACATGTTTATTTCTGCTGAAAAACATGTTTTGACACTTTCAGCACACTGGGGTTAAGACCTGAGTGTGTGGGCTCTTCTGAGCCTTGCAGTTACATAGGGATACAGCTGTCTGAAAAAACGCGTTTATTTCGGGCTGAAAAACACGTTTTGAAAAGTGAGCTGTTACTGACCCATAACTTACATGGGGTTGACCAAACTTGCAGAAACATGTTTATTTCTGCTGAAAAACATGTTTTGACACTTTCAGCACACTGGGGTTAAGACCTGAGTGTGTGGGCTCTTCTGAGCCTTGCAGTTACATAGGGATACAGCTGTCTGAAAAAACGTGTTTATTTCGGGCTGAAAAACACGTTTTGAAAAGTGAGCTGTTACTGCCCCATAACTTACATGGGGTTGACCAAACTTGCAGACACATGTTTATTTCTGCTGAAAAACATGTTTTGACACTTTCAGCACAGTGGGGTTAAGACCTGAGTGTGTGGGCTCTTCTGAGCCTTGCAGTTACATAGGGATACAGCTGTCTGAAAAAACGCGTTTATTTCGGGCTGAAAAACACGTTTTGAAAAGTGAGCTGTTACTGACCCATAACTTACATGGGGTTGACCAAACTTGCAGAAACATGTTTATTTCTGCTGAAAAACATGTTTTGACACTTTCAGCACACTGGGGTTAAGACCTGAGTGTGTGGGCTCTTCTGAGCCTTGCAGTTACATTGGGATACAGCTGTCTGAAAAAACGCGTTTATTTCGGGCTGAAAAACACGTTTTGAAAAGTGAGCAGTTACTGACCCATAACTTACATGGGGTTAACCAAACTTGCAGAAACATGTTTATTTCTGCTGAAAAACATGTTTTGACACTTTCAGCACACTGGGGTTAAGACCTGAGTGTGTGGGCTCTTCTGAGCCTTGCAGTTACATAGGGATACAGCTGTCTGAAAAAACGTGTTTATTTCGGGCTGAAAAACACGTTTTGAAAAGTGAGCTGTTACTGCCCCATAAGTTACATGGGGTTGACCAAACTTGCAGAAACATGTTTATTTCTGCTGAAAAACATGTTTTGACACTTTCAGCACACTGGGGTTAAGACCTGAGTGTGTGGGCTCTTCTGAGCCTTGCAGTTACATAGGGATACAGCTGTCTGAAAAAACGCGTTTATTTCGGGCTGAAAAACACGTTTTGAAAAGTGAGCTGTTACTGCCCCATAAGTTACATGGGGTTGACCAAACTTGCAGAAACATGTTTATTTCTGCTGAAAAACATGTTTTGACACTTTCAGCACAGTGGGGTTAAGACCTGAGTGTGTGGGCTCTTCTGAGCCTTGCAGTTACATAGGGATACAGCTGTCTGAAAAAACGTGTTTATTTCGGGCTGAAAAACACGTTTTGAAAAGTGAGCTGTTACTGACCCATAACTTACCTGGGGTTAACCAAACTTGCAGAAACATGTTTATTTCTGCTGAAAAACATGTTTTGACACTTTCAGCACACTGGGGTTAAGACCTGAGTGTGTGGGCTCTTCTGAGCCTTGCAGTTACATAGGGATACAGCTGTCTGAAAAAATGCGTTTATTTCGGGCTGAAAAACACGTTTTGAAAAGTGAGCAGTTACTGACCCATAACTTACATGGGGTTAACCAAACTTGCAGAAACATGTTTATTTCTGCTGAAAAACATGTTTTGACACTTTCAGCACACTGGGGTTAAGACCTGAGTGTGTGGGCTCTTCTGAGCCTTGCAGTTACATAGGGATACAGCTGTCTGAAAAAACGTGTTTATTTCGGGCTGAAAAACACGTTTTGAAAAGTGAGCTGTTACTCACCCATAACTTACATGGGGTTGACCAAACTTGCAGAAACATGTTTATTTCTGCTGAAAAACATGTTTTGACACTTTCAGCACACTGGGGTTAAGACCTGAGTGTGTGGGCTCTTCTGAGCCTTGCAGTTACATAGGGATACAGCTGTCTGAAAAAACGCGTTTATTTCGGGCTGAAAAACACGTTTTGAAAAGTGAGCTGTTACTGCCCCATAAGTTACATGGGGTTGACCAAACTTGCAGAAACATGTTTATTTCTGCTGAAAAACATGTTTTGACACTTTCAGCACACTGGGGTTAAGACCTGAGTGTGTGGGCTCTTCTGAGCCTTGCAGTTACATAGGGATACAGCTGTCTGAAAAAACGCGTTTATTTCGGGCTGAAAAACACGTTTTGAAAAGTGAGCTGTTACTGACCCATAACTTACATGGGGTTGACCAAACTTGCAGAAACATGTTTATTTCTGCTGAAAAACATGTTTTGACACTTTCAGCACACTGGGGTTGAGACCTGAGTGTGTGGGCTCTTCTGAGCCTTGCAGTTACATAGGGATACAGCTGTCTGAAAAAACGTGTTTATTTCGGGCTGAAAAACACGTTTTGAAAAGTGAGCTGTTACTGCCCCATAACTTACATGGGGTTGACCAAACTTGCAGAAACATGTTTATTTCTGCTGAAAAACATGTTTTGACACTTTCAGTACACTGGGGTTAAGACCTGAGTGTGTGGGCTCTTCTGAGCTTTGCAGTTACATAGGGATACAGCTGTCTGAAAAAACGCGTTTATTTCGGGCTGAAAAACACGTTTTGAAAAGTGAGCTGTTACTGCCCCATAACTTACATGGGGTTGACCAAACTTGCAGAAACATGTTTATTTCTGCTGAAAAACATGTTTTGACACTTTCAGCACACTGGGGTTAAGACCTGAGTGTGTGGGCTCTTCTGAGCCTTGCAGTTACATAGGGATACAGCTGTCTGAAAAAACGCGTTTATTTCGGGCTGAAAAACACGTTTTGAAAAGTGAGCTGTTACTGACCCATAACTTACATGGGGTTGACCAAACTTGCAGAAACATGTTTTTTTCTGCTGAAAAACATGTTTTGACACTTTCAGCACACTGGGGTTAAGACCTGAGTGTGTGGGCTCTTCTGAGCCTTGCAGTTACATAGGGATACAGCTGTCTGAAAAAACGTGTTTATTTCGGGCTGAAAAACACGTTTTGAAAAGTGAGCTGTTACTGACCCATAACTTACCTGGGGTTAACCAAACCTGCAGAAACATGTTTATTTCTGCTGAAAAACATGTTTTGACACTTTCAGCACACTGGGGTTAAGACCTGAGTGTGTGGGCTCTTCTGAGCCTTGCAGTTACATAGGGATACAGCTGTCTGAAAAAACGCGTTTATTTCGGGCTGAAAAACACGTTTTAAAAAGTGAGCAGTTACTGACCCATAACTTACATGGGGTTAACCAAACTTGCAGAAACATGTTTATTTCTGCTGAAAAACATGTTTTGACACTTTCAGCACACTGGGGTTAAGACCTGAGTGTGTGGGCTCTTCTGAGCCTTGCAGTTACATAGGGATACAGCTCTCTGAAAAAACGTGTTTATTTCGGGCTGAAAAACACGTTTTGAAAAGTGAGCTGTTACTGACCCATAACTTACATGGGGTTGACCAAACTTGCAGAAACATGTTTATTTCTGCTGAAAAACATGTTTTGACACTTTCAGCACACTGGAGTTAAGACCTGAGTGTGTGGGCTCTTCTGAACCTTGCAGTTACATAGGGATACAGCTGTCTGAAAAAACGCGTTTATTTCGGGCTGAAAAACACGTTTTGAAAAGTGAGCTGTTACTGCCCCATAAGTTACATGGGGTTGACCAAACTTGCAGAAACATGTTTATTTCTGCTGAAAAACATGTTTTGACACTTTCAGCACACTGGGGTTAAGACCTGAGTGTGTGGGCTCTTCTGAGCCTTGCAGTTACATAGGGATACAGCTGTCTGAAAAAACGCGTTTATTTCGGGCTGAAAAACACGTTTTGAAAAGTGAGCTGTTACTGACCCATAACTTACATGGGGTTGACCAAACTTGCAGAAACATGTTTATTTCTGCTGAAAAACATGTTTTGACACTTTCAGCACACTGGGGTTAAGACCTGAGTGTGTGGGCTCTTCTGAGCCTTGCAGTTACATAGGGATACAGCTGTCTGAAAAAACGCGTTTATTTCGGGCTGAAAAACACGTTTTGAAAAGTGAGCTGTTACTGCCCCATAAGTTACATGGGGTTGACCAAACTTGCAGAAACATGTTTATTTCTGCTGAAAAACATGTTTTGACACTTTCAGCACACTGGGGTTAAGACCTGAGTGTGTGGGCTCTTCTGAGCCTTGCAGTTACATAGGGATACAGCTGTCTGAAAAAACGCGTTTATTTCGGGCTGAAAAACACGTTTTGAAAAGTGAGCTGTTACTGACCCATAACTTACATGGGGTTGACCAAACTTGCAGAAACATGTTTATTTCTGCTGAAAAACATGTTTTGACACTTTCAGCACACTGGGGTTAAGACCTGAGTGTGTGGGCTCTTCTGAGCCTTGCAGTTACATAGGGATACAGCTGTCTGAAAAAACGTGTTTATTTCGGGCTGAAAAACACGTTTTGAAAAGTGAGCTGTTACTGCCCCATAACTTACATGGGGTTGACCAAACTTGCAGAAACATGTTTATTTCTGCTGAAAAACATGTTTTGACACTTTCAGTACACTGGGGTTAAGACCTGAGTGTGTGGGCTCTTCTGAGCTTTGCAGTTACATAGGGATACAGCTGTCTGAAAAAACGCGTTTATTTCGGGCTGAAAAACACGTTTTGAAAAGTGAGCTGTTACTGCCCCATAACTTACATGGGGTTGACCAAACTTGCAGAAACATGTTTATTTCTGCTGAAAAACATGTTTTGACACTTTCAGCACACTGGGGTTAAGACCTGAGTGTGTGGGCTCTTCTGAGCCTTGCAGTTACATAGGGATACAGCTGTCTGAAAAAACGCGTTTATTTCGGGCTGAAAAACACGTTTTGAAAAGTGAGCTGTTACTGACCCATAACTTACATGGGGTTGACCAAACTTGCAGAAACATGTTTTTTTCTGCTGAAAAACATGTTTTGACACTTTCAGCACACTGGGGTTAAGACCTGAGTGTGTGGGCTCTTCTGAGCCTTGCAGTTACATAGGGATACAGCTGTCTGAAAAAACGTGTTTATTTCGGGCTGAAAAACACGTTTTGAAAAGTGAGCTGTTACTGCCCCATAAGTTACATGGGGTTGACCAAACTTGCAGAAACATGTTTATTTCTGCTGAAAAACATGTTTTGACACTTTCAGCACACTGGGGTTAAGACCTGAGTGTGTGGGCTCTTCTGAGCCTTGCAGTTACATAGGGATACAGCTGTCTGAAAAAACGTGTTTATTTCGGGCTGAAAAACACGTTTTGAAAAGTGAGCTGTTACTGACCCATAACTTACCTGGGGTTAACCAAACCTGCAGAAACATGTTTATTTCTGCTGAAAAACATGTTTTGACACTTTCAGCACACTGGGGTTAAGACCTGAGTGTGTGGGCTCTTCTGAGCCTTGCAGTTACATAGGGATACAGCTGTCTGAAAAAACGCGTTTATTTCGGGCTGAAAAACACGTTTTAAAAAGTGAGCAGTTACTGACCCATAACTTACATGGGGTTAACCAAACTTGCAGAAACATGTTTATTTCTGCTGAAAAACATGTTTTGACACTTTCAGCACACTGGGGTTAAGACCTGAGTGTGTGGGCTCTTCTGAGCCTTGCAGTTACATAGGGATACAGCTCTCTGAAAAAACGTGTTTATTTCGGGCTGAAAAACACGTTTTGAAAAGTGAGCTGTTACTGACCCATAACTTACATGGGGTTGACCAAACTTGCAGAAACATGTTTATTTCTGCTGAAAAACATGTTTTGACACTTTCAGCACACTGGGGTTAAGACCTGAGTGTGTGGGCTCTTCTGAACCTTGCAGTTACATAGGGATACAGCTGTCTGAAAAAACGCGTTTATTTCGGGCTGAAAAACACGTTTTGAAAAGTGAGCTGTTACTGCCCCATAAGTTACATGGGGTTGACCAAACTTGCAGAAACATGTTTATTTCTGCTGAAAAACATGTTTTGACACTTTCAGCACACTGGGGTTAAGACCTGAGTGTGTGGGCTCTTCTGAGCCTTGCAGTTACATAGGGATACAGCTGTCTGAAAAAACGCGTTTATTTCGGGCTGAAAAACACGTTTTGAAAAGTGAGCTGTTACTGACCCATAACTTACATGGGGTTGACCAAACTTGCAGAAACATGTTTATTTCTGCTGAAAAACATGTTTTGACACTTTCAGCACACTGGGGTTAAGACCTGAGTGTGTGGGCTCTTCTGAGCCTTGCAGTTACATAGGGATACAGCTGTCTGAAAAAACGCGTTTATTTCGGGCTGAAAAACACGTTTTGAAAAGTGAGCTGTTACTGACCCAGAACTTACATGGGGTTGACCAAACTTGCAGAAACATGTTTATTTCTGCTGAAAAACATGTTTTGACACTTTCAGCACACTGGGGTTAAGACCTGAGTGTGTGGGCTCTTCTGAGCCTTGCAGTTACATAGGGATACAGCTGTCTGAAAAAACGCGTTTATTTCGGGCTGAAAAACACGTTTTGAAAAGTGAGCTGTTACTGCCCCATAAGTTACATGGGGTTGACCAAACTTGCAGAAACATGTTTATTTCTGCTGAAAAACATGTTTTGACACTTTCAGCACACTGGGGTTAAGACCTGAGTGTGTGGGCTCTTCTGAGCCTTGCAGTTACATAGGGATACAGCTGTCTGAAAAAACGCGTTTATTTCGGGCTGAAAAACACGTTTTGAAAAGTGAGCTGTTACTGACCGATAACTTACATGGGGTTGACCAAACTTGCAGAAACATGTTTATTTCTGCTGAAAAACATGTTTTGACACTTTCAGCACACTGGGGTTAAGACCTGAGTGTGTGGGCTCTTCTGAGCCTTGCAGTTACATAGGGATACAGCTGTCTGAAAAAACGCGTTTATTTCGGGCTGAAAAACACGTTTTGAAAAGTGAGCTGTTACTGCCCCATAAGTTACATGGGGTTGACCAAACTTGCAGAAACATGTTTATTTCTGCTGAAAAACATGTTTTGACACTTTCAGCACACTGGGGTTAAGACCTGAGTGTGTGGGCTCTTCTGAGCCTTGCAGTTACATAGGGATACAGCTGTCTGAAAAAACGCGTTTTTTTCGGGCTGAAAAACACGTTTTGAAAAGTGAGCAGTTACTGACCCATAACTTACATGGGGTTAACCAAACTTGCAGAAAC
The DNA here is from genome assembly GCF_040954835.1 of Lepisosteus oculatus. Taxonomy (NCBI): domain Eukaryota; kingdom Metazoa; phylum Chordata; class Actinopteri; order Semionotiformes; family Lepisosteidae; genus Lepisosteus; species Lepisosteus oculatus. The sequence continues at coordinate 27,428 of NW_027168191.1, forward strand.
ATGTTTATTTCTGCTGAAAAACATGTTTTGACACTTTCAGCACACTGGGGTTAAGACCTGAGTGTGTGGGCTCTTCTGAGCCTTGCAGTTACATAGGGATACAGCTGTCTGAAAAAACGTGTTTATTTCGGGCTGAAAAACACGTTTTGAAAAGTGAGCTGTTACTCACCCATAACTTACATGGGGTTGACCAAACTTGCAGAAACATGTTTATTTCTGCTGAAAAACATGTTTTGACACTTTCAGCACACTGGGGTTAAGACCTGAGTGTGTGGGCTCTTCTGAGCCTTGCAGTTACATAGGGATACAGCTGTCTGAAAAAACGCGTTTATTTCGGGCTGAAAAACACGTTTTGAAAAGTGAGCTGTTACTGCCCCATAAGTTACATGGGGTTGACCAAACTTGCAGAAACATGTTTATTTCTGCTGAAAAACATGTTTTGACACTTTCAGCACACTGGGGTTAAGACCTGAGTGTGTGGGCTCTTCTGAGCCTTGCAGTTACATAGGGATACAGCTGTCTGAAAAAACGCGTTTTTTTCGGGCTGAAAAACACGTTTTGAAAAGTGAGCAGTTACTGACCCATAACTTACATGGGGTTAACCAAACTTGCAGAAACATGTTTATTTCTGCTGAAAAACATGTTTTGACACTTTCAGCACACTGGGGTTAAGACCTGAGTGTGTGGGCTCTTCTGAGCCTTGCAGTTACATAGGGATACAGCTGTCTGAAAAAACGTGTTTATTTCGGGCTGAAAAACACGTTTTGAAAAGTGAGCTGTTACTCACCCATAACTTACATGGGGTTGACCAAACTTGCAGAAACATGTTTATTTCTGCTGAAAAACATGTTTTGACACTTTCAGCACACTGGGGTTAAGACCTGAGTGTGTGTGCTCTTCTGAGCCTTGCAGTTACATAGGGATACAGCTGTCTGAAAAAACGCGTTTATTTCGGGCTGAAAAACACGTTTTGAAAAGTGAGCTGTTACTGACCCATAACTTACCTGGGGTTAACCAAACTTGCAGAAACATGTTTATTTCTGCTGAAAAACATGTTTTGACACTTTCAGCACACTGGGGTTAAGACCTGAGTGTGTGGGCTCTTCTGAGCCTTGCAGTTACATAGGGATACAGCTGTCTGAAAAAACGCGTTTTTTTCGGGCTGAAAAACACGTTTTGAAAAGTGAGCAGTTACTGACCCATAACTTACATGGGGTTAACCAAACTTGCAGAAACATGTTTATTTCTGCTGAAAAACATGTTTTGACACTTTCAGCACGCTGGGGTTAAGATCTGAGTGTGTGGGCTCTTCTGAGCCTTGCAGTTACATAGGGATACACCTGTCTGAAAAAACGTGTTTATTTCGGGCTGAAAAACACGTTTTGAAAAGTGAGCTGTTACTGCCCCATAAGTTACATGGGGTTGACCAAACTTGCAGAAACATGTTTATTTCTGCTGAAAAACATGTTTTGACACTTTCAGCACACTGGGGTTAAGACCTGAGTGTGTGGGCTCTTCTGAGCCTTGCAGTTACATTGGGATACAGCTGTCTGAAAAAACGCGTTTATTTCGGGCTGAAAAACACGTTTTGAAAAGTGAGCTGTTACTGACCCATAACTTACATGGGGTTGACCAAACTTGCAGAAACATGTTTATTTCTGCTGAAAAACATGTTTTGACACTTTCAGCACACTGGGGTTAAGACCTGAGTGTGTGGGCTCTTCTGAGCCTTGCAGTTACATAGGGATACAGCTGTCTGAAAAAACGTGTTTATTTCGGGCTGAAAAACACGTTTTGAAAAGTGAGCTGTTACTGCCCCATAACTTACATGGGGTTGACCAAACTTGCAGAAACATGTTTATTTCTGCTGAAAAACATGTTTTGACACTTTCAGCACAGTGGGGTTAAGACCTGAGTGTGTGGGCTCTTCTGAGCCTTGCAGTTACATAGGGATACAGCTGTCTGAAAAAACGCGTTTATTTCGGGCTGAAAAACACGTTTTGAAAAGTGAGCTGTTACTGACCCATAACTTACATGGGGTTGACCAAACTTGCAGAAACATGTTTATTTCTGCTGAAAAACATGTTTTGACACTTTCAGCACACTGGGGTTAAGACCTGAGTGTGTGGGCTCTTCTGAGCCTTGCAGTTACATTGGGATACAGCTGTCTGAAAAAACGCGTTTATTTCGGGCTGAAAAACACGTTTTGAAAAGTGAGCAGTTACTGACCCATAACTTACATGGGGTTAACCAAACTTGCAGAAACATGTTTATTTCTGCTGAAAAACATGTTTTGACACTTTCAGCACACTGGGGTTAAGACCTGAGTGTGTGGGCTCTTCTGAGCCTTGCAGTTACATAGGGATACAGCTGTCTGAAAAAACGTGTTTATTTCGGGCTGAAAAACACGTTTTGAAAAGTGAGCTGTTACTGCCCCATAACTTACATGTGGTTGACCAAACTTGCAGAAACATGTTTATTTCTGCTGAAAAACATGTTTTGACACTTTCAGCACACTGGGGTTAAGACCTGAGTGTGTGGGCTCTTCTGAGCCTTGCAGTTACATAGGGATACAGCTGTCTGAAAAAACGTGTTTATTTCGGGCTGAAAAACACGTTTTGAAAAGTGAGCTGTTACTGACCCATAACTTACCTGGGGTTAACCAAACCTGCAGAAACATGTTTATTTCTGCTGAAAAACATGTTTTGACACTTTCAGCACACTGGGGTTAAGACCTGAGTGTGTGGGCTCTTCTGAGCCTTGCAGTTACATAGGGATACAGCTGTCTGAAAAAACGCGTTTATTTCGGGCTGAAAAACACGTTTTAAAAAGTGAGCAGTTACTGACCCATAACTTACATGGGGTTAACCAAACTTGCAGAAACATGTTTATTTCTGCTGAAAAACATGTTTTGACACTTTCAGCACACTGGAGTTAAGACCTGAGTGTGTGGGCTCTTCTGAACCTTGCAGTTACATAGGGATACAGCTGTCTGAAAAAACGCGTTTATTTCGGGCTGAAAAACACGTTTTGAAAAGTGAGCTGTTACTGCCCCATAAGTTACATGGGGTTGACCAAACTTGCAGAAACATGTTTATTTCTGCTGAAAAACATGTTTTGACACTTTCAGCACACTGGGGTTAAGACCTGAGTGTGTGGGCTCTTCTGAGCCTTGCAGTTACATAGGGATACAGCTGTCTGAAAAAACGCGTTTATTTCGGGCTGAAAAACACGTTTTGAAAAGTGAGCTGTTACTGACCCATAACTTACATGGGGTTGACCAAACTTGCAGAAACATGTTTATTTCTGCTGAAAAACATGTTTTGACACTTTCAGCACACTGGGGTTAAGACCTGAGTGTGTGGGCTCTTCTGAGCCTTGCAGTTACATAGGGATACAGCTGTCTGAAAAAACGCGTTTATTTCGGGCTGAAAAACACGTTTTGAAAAGTGAGCTGTTACTGCCCCATAAGTTACATGGGGTTGACCAAACTTGCAGAAACATGTTTATTTCTGCTGAAAAACATGTTTTGACACTTTCAGCACACTGGGGTTAAGACCTGAGTGTGTGGGCTCTTCTGAGCCTTGCAGTTACATAGGGATACAGCTGTCTGAAAAAACGCGTTTATTTCGGGCTGAAAAACACGTTTTGAAAAGTGAGCTGTTACTGACCCATAACTTACATGGGGTTGACCAAACTTGCAGAAACATGTTTATTTCTGCTGAAAAACATGTTTTGACACTTTCAGCACACTGGGGTTAAGACCTGAGTGTGTGGGCTCTTCTGAGCCTTGCAGTTACATAGGGATACAGCTGTCTGAAAAAACGCGTTTATTTCGGGCTGAAAAACACGTTTTGAAAAGTGAGCTGTTACTGACCCATAACTTACATGGGGTTGACCAAACTTGCAGAAACATGTTTTTTTCTGCTGAAAAACATGTTTTGACACTTTCAGCACACTGGGGTTAAGACCTGAGTGTGTGGGCTCTTCTGAGCCTTGCAGTTACATAGGGATACAGCTGTCTGAAAAAACGTGTTTATTTCGGGCTGAAAAACACGTTTTGAAAAGTGAGCTGTTACTGCCCCATAAGTTACATGGGGTTGACCAAACTTGCAGAAACATGTTTATTTCTGCTGAAAAACATGTTTTGACACTTTCAGCACACTGGGGTTAAGACCTGAGTGTGTGGGCTCTTCTGAGCCTTGCAGTTACATAGGGATACAGCTGTCTGAAAAAACGTGTTTATTTCGGGCTGAAAAACACGTTTTGAAAAGTGAGCTGTTACTGACCCATAACTTACCTGGGGTTAACCAAACCTGCAGAAACATGTTTATTTCTGCTGAAAAACATGTTTTGACACTTTCAGCACACTGGGGTTAAGACCTGAGTGTGTGGGCTCTTCTGAGCTTTGCAGTTACATAGGGATACAGCTGTCTGAAAAAACGCGTTTATTTCGGGCTGAAAAACACGTTTTGAAAAGTGAGCTGTTACTGCCCCATAACTTACATGGGGTTGACCAAACTTGCAGAAACATGTTTATTTCTGCTGAAAAACATGTTTTGACACTTTCAGCACACTGGGGTTAAGACCTGAGTGTGTGGGCTCTTCTGAGCCTTGCAGTTACATAGGGATACAGCTGTCTGAAAAAACGCGTTTATTTCGGGCTGAAAAACACGTTTTGAAAAGTGAGCTGTTACTGACCCATAACTTACATGGGGTTGACCAAACTTGCAGAAACATGTTTTTTTCTGCTGAAAAACATGTTTTGACACTTTCAGCACACTGGGGTTAAGACCTGAGTGTGTGGGCTCTTCTGAGCCTTGCAGTTACATAGGGATACAGCTGTCTGAAAAAACGTGTTTATTTCGGGCTGAAAAACACGTTTTGAAAAGTGAGCTGTTACTGCCCCATAAGTTACATGGGGTTGACCAAACTTGCAGAAACATGTTTATTTCTGCTGAAAAACATGTTTTGACACTTTCAGCACACTGGGGTTAAGACCTGAGTGTGTGGGCTCTTCTGAGCCTTGCAGTTACATAGGGATACAGCTGTCTGAAAAAACGTGTTTATTTCGGGCTGAAAAACACGTTTTGAAAAGTGAGCTGTTACTGACCCATAACTTACCTGGGGTTAACCAAACCTGCAGAAACATGTTTATTTCTGCTGAAAAACATGTTTTGACACTTTCAGCACACTGGGGTTAAGACCTGAGTGTGTGGGCTCTTCTGAGCCTTGCAGTTACATAGGGATACAGCTGTCTGAAAAAACGCGTTTATTTCGGGCTGAAAAACACGTTTTAAAAAGTGAGCAGTTACTGACCCATAACTTACATGGGGTTAACCAAACTTGCAGAAACATGTTTATTTCTGCTGAAAAACATGTTTTGACACTTTCAGCACACTGGGGTTAAGACCTGAGTGTGTGGGCTCTTCTGAGCCTTGCAGTTACATAGGGATACAGCTCTCTGAAAAAACGTGTTTATTTCGGGCTGAAAAACACGTTTTGAAAAGTGAGCTGTTACTGACCCATAACTTACATGGGGTTGACCAAACTTGCAGAAACATGTTTATTTCTGCTGAAAAACATGTTTTGACACTTTCAGCACACTGGGGTTAAGACCTGAGTGTGTGGGCTCTTCTGAACCTTGCAGTTACATAGGGATACAGCTGTCTGAAAAAACGCGTTTATTTCGGGCTGAAAAACACGTTTTGAAAAGTGAGCTGTTACTGCCCCATAAGTTACATGGGGTTGACCAAACTTGCAGAAACATGTTTATTTCTGCTGAAAAACATGTTTTGACACTTTCAGCACACTGGGGTTAAGACCTGAGTGTGTGGGCTCTTCTGAGCCTTGCAGTTACATAGGGATACAGCTGTCTGAAAAAACGCGTTTATTTCGGGCTGAAAAACACGTTTTGAAAAGTGAGCTGTTACTGACCCATAACTTACATGGGGTTGACCAAACTTGCAGAAACATGTTTATTTCTGCTGAAAAACATGTTTTGACACTTTCAGCACACTGGGGTTAAGACCTGAGTGTGTGGGCTCTTCTGAGCCTTGCAGTTACATAGGGATACAGCTGTCTGAAAAAACGCGTTTATTTCGGGCTGAAAAACACGTTTTGAAAAGTGAGCTGTTACTGACCCAGAACTTACATGGGGTTGACCAAACTTGCAGAAACATGTTTATTTCTGCTGAAAAACATGTTTTGACACTTTCAGCACACTGGGGTTAAGACCTGAGTGTGTGGGCTCTTCTGAGCCTTGCAGTTACATAGGGATACAGCTGTCTGAAAAAACGCGTTTATTTCGGGCTGAAAAACACGTTTTGAAAAGTGAGCTGTTACTGCCCCATAAGTTACATGGGGTTGACCAAACTTGCAGAAACATGTTTATTTCTGCTGAAAAACATGTTTTGACACTTTCAGCACACTGGGGTTAAGACCTGAGTGTGTGGGCTCTTCTGAGCCTTGCAGTTACATAGGGATACAGCTGTCTGAAAAAACGCGTTTATTTCGGGCTGAAAAACACGTTTTGAAAAGTGAGCTGTTACTGACCGATAACTTACATGGGGTTGACCAAACTTGCAGAAACATGTTTATTTCTGCTGAAAAACATGTTTTGACACTTTCAGCACACTGGGGTTAAGACCTGAGTGTGTGGGCTCTTCTGAGCCTTGCAGTTACATAGGGATACAGCTGTCTGAAAAAACGCGTTTATTTCGGGCTGAAAAACACGTTTTGAAAAGTGAGCTGTTACTGCCCCATAAGTTACATGGGGTTGACCAAACTTGCAGAAACATGTTTATTTCTGCTGAAAAACATGTTTTGACACTTTCAGCACACTGGGGTTAAGACCTGAGTGTGTGGGCTCTTCTGAGCCTTGCAGTTACATAGGGATACAGCTGTCTGAAAAAACGCGTTTTTTTCGGGCTGAAAAACACGTTTTGAAAAGTGAGCAGTTACTGACCCATAACTTACATGGGGTTAACCAAACTTGCAGAAACATGTTTATTTCTGCTGAAAAACATGTTTTGACACTTTCAGCACACTGGGGTTAAGACCTGAGTGTGTGGGCTCTTCTGAGCCTTGCAGTTACATAGGGATACAGCTGTCTGAAAAAACGTGTTTATTTCGGGCTGAAAAACACGTTTTGAAAAGTGAGCTGTTACTCACCCATAACTTACATGGGGTTGACCAAACTTGCAGAAACATGTTTATTTCTGCTGAAAAACATGTTTTGACACTTTCAGCACACTGGGGTTAAGACCTGAGTGTGTGGGCTCTTCTGAGCCTTGCAGTTACATAGGGATACAGCTGTCTGAAAAAACGCGTTTATTTCGGGCTGAAAAACACGTTTTGAAAAGTGAGCTGTTACTGCCCCATAAGTTACATGGGGTTGACCAAACTTGCAGAAACATGTTTATTTCTGCTGAAAAACATGTTTTGACACTTTCAGCACACTGGGGTTAAGACCTGAGTGTGTGGGCTCTTCTGAGCCTTGCAGTTACATAGGGATACAGCTGTCTGAAAAAACGCGTTTTTTTCGGGCTGAAAAACACGTTTTGAAAAGTGAGCAGTTACTGACCCATAACTTACATGGGGTTAACCAAACTTGCAGAAACATGTTTATTTCTGCTGAAAAACATGTTTTGACACTTTCAGCACACTGGGGTTAAGACCTGAGTGTGTGGGCTCTTCTGAGCCTTGCAGTTACATAGGGATACAGCTGTCTGAAAAAACGTGTTTATTTCGGGCTGAAAAACACGTTTTGAAAAGTGAGCTGTTACTCACCCATAACTTACATGGGGTTGACCAAACTTGCAGAAACATGTTTATTTCTGCTGAAAAACATGTTTTGACACTTTCAGCACACTGGGGTTAAGACCTGAGTGTGTGTGCTCTTCTGAGCCTTGCAGTTACATAGGGATACAGCTGTCTGAAAAAACGCGTTTATTTCGGGCTGAAAAACACGTTTTGAAAAGTGAGCTGTTACTGACCCATAACTTACCTGGGGTTAACCAAACTTGCAGAAACATGTTTATTTCTGCTGAAAAACATGTTTTGACACTTTCAGCACACTGGGGTTAAGACCTGAGTGTGTGGGCTCTTCTGAGCCTTGCAGTTACATAGGGATACAGCTGTCTGAAAAAACGCGTTTTTTTCGGGCTGAAAAACACGTTTTGAAAAGTGAGCAGTTACTGACCCATAACTTACATGGGGTTAACCAAACTTGCAGAAACATGTTTATTTCTGCTGAAAAACATGTTTTGACACTTTCAGCACGCTGGGGTTAAGATCTGAGTGTGTGGGCTCTTCTGAGCCTTGCAGTTACATAGGGATACACCTGTCTGAAAAAACGTGTTTATTTCGGGCTGAAAAACACGTTTTGAAAAGTGAGCTGTTACTGCCCCATAAGTTACATGGGGTTGACCAAACTTGCAGAAACATGTTTATTTCTGCTGAAAAACATGTTTTGACACTTTCAGCACACTGGGGTTAAGACCTGAGTGTGTGGGCTCTTCTGAGCCTTGCAGTTACATTGGGATACAGCTGTCTGAAAAAACGCGTTTATTTCGGGCTGAAAAACACGTTTTGAAAAGTGAGCTGTTACTGACCCATAACTTACATGGGGTTGACCAAACTTGCAGAAACATGTTTATTTCTGCTGAAAAACATGTTTTGACACTTTCAGCACACTGGGGTTAAGACCTGAGTGTGTGGGCTCTTCTGAGCCTTGCAGTTACATAGGGATACAGCTGTCTGAAAAAACGTGTTTATTTCGGGCTGAAAAACACGTTTTGAAAAGTGAGCTGTTACTGCCCCATAACTTACATGGGGTTGACCAAACTTGCAGAAACATGTTTATTTCTGCTGAAAAACATGTTTTGACACTTTCAGCACAGTGGGGTTAAGACCTGAGTGTGTGGGCTCTTCTGAGCCTTGCAGTTACATAGGGATACAGCTGTCTGAAAAAACGCGTTTATTTCGGGCTGAAAAACACGTTTTGAAAAGTGAGCTGTTACTGACCCATAACTTACATGGGGTTGACCAAACTTGCAGAAACATGTTTATTTCTGCTGAAAAACATGTTTTGACACTTTCAGCACACTGGGGTTAAGACCTGAGTGTGTGGGCTCTTCTGAGCCTTGCAGTTACATTGGGATACAGCTGTCTGAAAAAACGCGTTTATTTCGGGCTGAAAAACACGTTTTGAAAAGTGAGCAGTTACTGACCCATAACTTACATGGGGTTAACCAAACTTGCAGAAACATGTTTATTTCTGCTGAAAAACATGTTTTGACACTTTCAGCACACTGGGGTTAAGACCTGAGTGTGTGGGCTCTTCTGAGCCTTGCAGTTACATAGGGATACAGCTGTCTGAAAAAACGTGTTTATTTCGGGCTGAAAAACACGTTTTGAAAAGTGAGCTGTTACTGCCCCATAACTTACATGTGGTTGACCAAACTTGCAGAAACATGTTTATTTCTGCTGAAAAACATGTTTTGACACTTTCAGTACACTGGGGTTAAGACCTGAGTGTGTGGGCTCTTCTGAGCCTTGCAGTTACATAGGGATACAGCTGTCTGAAAAAACGCGTTTATTTCGGGCTGAAAAACACGTTTTGAAAAGTGAGCAGTTACTGACCCATAACTTACATGGGGTTAACCAAACTTGCAGAAACATGTTTATTTCTGCTGAAAAACATGTTTTGACACTTTCAGCACACTGGGGTTAAGACCTGAGTGTGTGGGCTCTTCTGAGCCTTGCAGTTACATAGGGATACAGCTGTCTGAAAAAACGCGTTTATTTCGGGCTGAAAAACACGTTTTGAAAAGTGAGCTGTTACTGACCCATAACTTACATGGGGTTGACCAAACTTGCAGAAACATGTTTTTTTCTGCTGAAAAACATGTTTTGACACTTTCAGCACACTGGGGTTAAGACCTGAGTGTGTGGGCTCTTCTGAGCCTTGCAGTTACATAGGGATACAGCTGTCTGAAAAAACGTGTTTATTTCGGGCTGAAAAACACGTTTTGAAAAGTGAGCTGTTACTGCCCCATAAGTTACATGGGGTTGACCAAACTTGCAGAAACGTTTATTTCTGCTGAAAAACATGTTTTGACACTTTCAGCACAGTGGGGTTAAGACCTGAGTGTGTGGGCTCTTCTGAGCCTTGCAGTTACATAGGGATACAGCTGTCTGAAAAAACGTGTTTATTTCGGGCTGAAAAACACGTTTTGAAAAGTGAGCTGTTACTGACCCATAACTTACCTGGGGTTAACCAAACTTGCAGAAACATGTTTATTTCTGCTGAAAAACATGTTTTGACACTTTCAGCACACTGGGGTTAAGACCTGAGTGTGTGGGCTCTTCTGAGCCTTGCAGTTACATAGGGATACAGCTGTCTGAAAAAATGTGTTTATTTCGGGCTGAAAAACACGTTTTGAAAAGTGAGCAGTTACTGACCCATAACTTACATGGGGTTAACCAAACTTGCAGAAACATGTTTATTTCTGCTGAAAAACATGTTTTGACACTTTCAGCACACTGGGGTTAAGACCTGAGTGTGTGGGCTCTTCTGAGCCTTGCAGTTACATGGGGATACAGCTGTCTGAAAAAACGTGTTTATTTCGGGCTGAAAAACACGTTTTGAAAAGTGAGCTGTTACTCACCCATAACTTACATGGGGTTGACCAAACTTGCAGAAACATGTTTATTTCTGCTGAAAAACATGTTTTGACACTTTCAGCACACTGGGGTTAAGACCTGAGTGTGTGGGCTCTTCTGAGCCTTGCAGTTACATAGGGATACAGCTGTCTAAAAAAACGCGTTTATTTCGGGCTGAAAAACACGTTTTGAAAAGTGAGCTGTTACTGCCCCATAAGTTACATGGGGTTGACCAAACTTGCAGAAACATGTTTATTTCTGCTGAAAAACATGTTTTGACACTTTCAGCACACTGGGGTTAAGACCTGAGTGTGTGTGCTCTTCTGAGCCTTGCAGTTACATAGGGATACAGCTGTCTGAAAAAACGCGTTTATTTCGGGCTGAAAAACACGTTTTGAAAAGTGAGCTGTTACTGACCCATAACTTACCTGGGGTTAACCAAACTTGCAGAAACATGTTTATTTCTGCTGAAAAACATGTTTTGACACTTTCAGCACACTGGGGTTAAGACCTGAGTGTGTGGGCTCTTCTGAGCCTTGCAGTTACATAGGGATACAGCTGTCTGAAAAAACGCGTTTTTTTCGGGCTGAAAAACACGTTTTGAAAAGTGAGCTGTTACTGCCCCATAAGTTACATGGGGTTGACCAAACTTGCAGAAACATGTTTAGTTCTGCTGAAAAACATGTTTTGACACTTTCAGCACACTGGGGTTAAGACCTGAGTGTGTGGGCTCTTCTGAGCCTTGCAGTTACATAGGGATACAGCTGTCTGAAAAAACGCGTTTATTTCGGGCTGAAAAACACGTTTTGAAAAGTGAGCTGTTACTGCCCCATAAGTTACATGGGGTTGACCAAACTTGCAGAAACATGTTTATTTCTGCTGAAAAACATGTTTTGACACTTTCAGCACACTGGGGTTAAGACCTGAGTGTGTGGGCTCTTCTGAGCCTTGCAGTTACATAGGGATACAGCTGTCTGAAAAAACGCGTTTTTTTCGGGCTGAAAAACACGTTTTGAAAAGTGAGCAGTTACTGACCCATAACTTACATGGGGTTAACCAAACTTGCAGAAACATGTTTATTTCTGCTGAAAAACATGTTTTGACACTTTCAGCACACTGGGGTTAAGACCTGAGTGTGTGGGCTCTTCTGAGCCTTGCAGTTACATAGGGATACAGCTGTCTGAAAAAACGTGTTTATTTCGGGCTGAAAAACACGTTTTGAAAAGTGAGCTGTTACTCACCCATAACTTACATGGGGTTGACCAAACTTGCAGAAACATGTTTATTTCTGCTGAAAAACATGTTTTGACACTTTCAGCACACTGGGGTTAAGACCTGAGTGTGTGGGCTCTTCTGAGCCTTGCAGTTACATAGGGATACAGCTGTCTGAAAAAACGCGTTTATTTCGGGCTGAAAAACACGTTTTGAAAAGTGAGCTGTTACTGCCCCATAAGTTACATGGGGTTGACCAAACTTGCAGAAACATGTTTATTTCTGCTGAAAAACATGTTTTGACACTTTCAGCACACTGGGGTTAAGACCTGAGTGTGTGGGCTCTTCTGAGCCTTGCAGTTACATAGGGATACAGCTGTCTGAAAAAACGCGTTTTTTTCGGGCTGAAAAACACGTTTTGAAAAGTGAGCAGTTACTGACCCATAACTTACATGGGGTTAACCAAACTTGCAGAAACATGTTTATTTCTGCTGAAAAACATGTTTTGACACTTTCAGCACACTGGGGTTAAGACCTGAGTGTGTGGGCTCTTCTGAGCCTTGCAGTTACATAGGGATACAGCTGTCTGAAAAAACGTGTTTATTTCGGGCTGAAAAACACGTTTTGAAAAGTGAGCTGTTACTCACCCATAACTTACATGGGGTTGACCAAACTTGCAGAAACATGTTTATTTCTGCTGAAAAACATGTTTTGACACTTTCAGCACACTGGGGTTAAGACCTGAGTGTGTGTGCTCTTCTGAGCCTTGCAGTTACATAGGGATACAGCTGTCTGAAAAAACGCGTTTATTTCGGGCTGAAAAACACGTTTTGAAAAGTGAGCTGTTACTGACCCATAACTTACATGGGGTTGACCAAACTTGCAGAAACATGTTTATTTCTGCTGAAAAACATGTTTTGACACTTTCAGCACACTGGGGTTAAGACCTGAGTGTGTGGGCTCTTCTGAGCCTTGCAGTTACATAGGGATACAGCTGTCTGAAAAAACGCGTTTTTTCGGGCTGAAAAACACGTTTTGAAAAGTGAGCAGTTACTGACCCATAACTTACATGGGGTTAACCAAACTTGCAGAAACATGTTTATTTCTGCTGAAAAACATGTTTTGACACTTTCAGCACGCTGGGGTTAAGATCTGAGTGTGTGGGCTCTTCTGAGCCTTGCAGTTACATAGGGATACACCTGTCTGAAAAAACGTGTTTATTTCGGGCTGAAAAACACGTTTTGAAAAGTGAGCTGTTACTGCCCCATAAGTTACATGGGGTTGACCAAACTTGCAGAAACATGTTTATTTCTGCTGAAAAACATGTTTTGACACTTTCAGCACACTGGGGTTAAGACCTGAGTGTGTGGGCTCTTCTGAGCCTTGCAGTTACATTGGGATACAGCTGTCTGAAAAAACGCGTTTATTTCGGGCTGAAAAACACGTTTTGAAAAGTGAGCTGTTACTGACCCATAACTTACATGGGGTTGACCAAACTTGCAGAAACATGTTTATTTCTGCTGAAAAACATGTTTTGACACTTTCAGCACACTGGGGTTAAGACCTGAGTGTGTGGGCTCTTCTGAGCCTTGCAGTTACATAGGGATACAGCTGTCTGAAAAAACGTGTTTATTTCGGGCTGAAAAACACGTTTTGAAAAGTGAGCTGTTACTGCCCCATAACTTACATGGGGTTAACCAAACTTGCAGAAACATGTTTATTTCTGCTGAAAAACATGTTTTGACACTTTCAGCACACTGGGGTTAAGACCTGAGTGTGTGGGCTCTTCTGAGCCTTGCAGTTACATAGGGATACAGCTGTCTGAAAAAACGTGTTTATTTCGGGCTGAAAAACACGTTTTGAAAAGTGAGCTGTTACTGCCCCATAACTTACATGTGGTTGACCAAACTTGCAGAAACATGTTTATTTCTGCTGAAAAACATGTTTTGACACTTTCAGTACACTGGGGTTAAGACCTGAGTGTGTGGGCTCTTCTGAGCCTTGCAGTTACATAGGGATACAGCTGTCTGAAAAAACGCGTTTATTTCGGGCTGAAAAACACGTTTTGAAAAGTGAGCAGTTACTGACCCATAACTTACATGGGGTTAACCAAACTTGCAGAAACATGTTTATTTCTGCTGAAAAACATGTTTTGACACTTTCAGCACACTGGGGTTAAGACCTGAGTGTGTGGGCTCTTCTGAGCCTTGCAGTTACATAGGGATACAGCTGTCTGAAAAAACGCGTTTATTTCGGGCTGAAAAACACGTTTTGAAAAGTGAGCTGTTACTGACCCATAACTTACATGGGGTTGACCAAACTTGCAGAAACATGTTTTTTTCTGCTGAAAAACATGTTTTGACACTTTCAGCACACTGGGGTTAAGACCTGAGTGTGTGGGCTCTTCTGAGCCTTGCAGTTACATAGGGATACAGCTGTCTGAAAAAACGTGTTTATTTCGGGCTGAAAAACACGTTTTGAAAAGTGAGCTGTTACTGCCCCATAAGTTACATGGGGTTGACCAAACTTGCAGAAACGTTTATTTCTGCTGAAAAACATGTTTTGACACTTTCAGCACAGTGGGGTTAAGACCTGAGTGTGTGGGCTCTTCTGAGCCTTGCAGTTACATAGGGATACAGCTGTCTGAAAAAACGTGTTTATTTCGGGCTGAAAAACACGTTTTGAAAAGTGAGCTGTTACTGACCCATAACTTACCTGGGGTTAACCAAACTTGCAGAAACATGTTTATTTCTGCTGAAAAACATGTTTTGACACTTTCAGCACACTGGGGTTAAGACCTGAGTGTGTGGGCTCTTCTGAGCCTTGCAGTTACATAGGGATACAGCTGTCTGAAAAAATGTGTTTATTTCGGGCTGAAAAACACGTTTTGAAAAGTGAGCAGTTACTGACCCATAACTTACATGGGGTTAACCAAACTTGCAGAAACATGTTTATTTCTGCTGAAAAACATGTTTTGACACTTTCAGCACACTGGGGTTAAGACCTGAGTGTGTGGGCTCTTCTGAGCCTTGCAGTTACATGGGGATACAGCTGTCTGAAAAAACGTGTTTATTTCGGGCTGAAAAACACGTTTTGAAAAGTGAGCTGTTACTCACCCATAACTTACATGGGGTTGACCAAACTTGCAGAAACATGTTTATTTCTGCTGAAAAACATGTTTTGACACTTTCAGCACACTGGGGTTAAGACCTGAGTGTGTGGGCTCTTCTGAGCCTTGCAGTTACATAGGGATACAGCTGTCTAAAAAAACGCGTTTATTTCGGGCTGAAAAACACGTTTTGAAAAGTGAGCTGTTACTGCCCCATAAGTTACATGGGGTTGACCAAACTTGCAGAAACATGTTTATTTCTGCTGAAAAACATGTTTTGACACTTTCAGCACACTGGGGTTAAGACCTGAGTGTGTGTGCTCTTCTGAGCCTTGCAGTTACATAGGGATACAGCTGTCTGAAAAAACGCGTTTATTTCGGGCTGAAAAACACGTTTTGAAAAGTGAGCTGTTACTGACCCATAACTTACCTGGGGTTAACCAAACTTGCAGAAACATGTTTATTTCTGCTGAAAAACATGTTTTGACACTTTCAGCACACTGGGGTTAAGACCTGAGTGTGTGGGCTCTTCTGAGCCTTGCAGTTACATAGGGATACAGCTGTCTGAAAAAACGCGTTTTTTTCGGGCTGAAAAACACGTTTTGAAAAGTGAGCTGTTACTGCCCCATAAGTTACATGGGGTTGACCAAACTTGCAGAAACATGTTTATTTCTGCTGAAAAACATGTTTTGACACTTTCAGCACACTGGGGTTAAGACCTGAGTGTGTGGGCTCTTCTGAGCCTTGCAGTTACATAGGGATACAGCTGTCTGAAAAAACGTGTTTATTTCGGGCTGAAAAACACGTTTTGAAAAGTGAGCTGTTACTGCCCCATAAGTTACATGGGGTTGACCAAACTTGCAGAAACGTTTATTTCTGCTGAAAAACATGTTTTGACACTTTCAGCACAGTGGGGTTAAGACCTGAGTGTGTGGGCTCTTCTGAGCCTTGCAGTTACATAGGGATACAGCTGTCTGAAAAAACGTGTTTATTTCGGGCTGAAAAACACGTTTTGAAAAGTGAGCTGTTACTGACCCATAACTTACCTGGGGTTAACCAAACTTGCAGAAACATGTTTATTTCTGCTGAAAAACATGTTTTGACACTTTCAGCACACTGGGGTTAAGACCTGAGTGTGTGGGCTCTTCTGAGCCTTGCAGTTACATAGGGATACAGCTGTCTGAAAAAATGTGTTTATTTCGGGCTGAAAAACACGTTTTGAAAAGTGAGCAGTTACTGACCCATAACTTACATGGGGTTAACCAAACTTGCAGAAACATGTTTATTTCTGCTGAAAAACATGTTTTGACACTTTCAGCACAGTGGGGTTAAGACCTGAGTGTGTGGGCTCTTCTGAGCCTTGCAGTTACATAGGGATACAGCTGTCTGAAAAAACGCGTTTATTTCGGGCTGAAAAACACGTTTTGAAAAGTGAGCTGTTACTGACCCATAACTTACATGGGGTTGACCAAACTTGCAGAAACATGTTTATTTCTGCTGAAAAACATGTTTTGACACTTTCAGCACACTGGGGTTAAGACCTGAGTGTGTGGGCTCTTCTGAGCCTTGCAGTTACATTGGGATACAGCTGTCTGAAAAAACGCGTTTATTTCGGGCTGAAAAACACGTTTTGAAAAGTGAGCAGTTACTGACCCATAACTTACATGGGGTTAACCAAACTTGCAGAAACATGTTTATTTCTGCTGAAAAACATGTTTTGACACTTTCAGCACACTGGGGTTAAGACCTGAGTGTGTGGGCTCTTCTGAGCCTTGCAGTTACATAGGGATACAGCTGTCTGAAAAAACGTGTTTATTTCGGGCTGAAAAACACGTTTTGAAAAGTGAGCTGTTACTGCCCCATAACTTACATGTGGTTGACCAAACTTGCAGAAACATGTTTATTTCTGCTGAAAAACATGTTTTGACACTTTCAGTACACTGGGGTTAAGACCTGAGTGTGTGGGCTCTTCTGAGCCTTGCAGTTACATAGGGATACAGCTGTCTGAAAAAACGCGTTTATTTCGGGCTGAAAAACACGTTTTGAAAAGTGAGCAGTTACTGACCCATAACTTACATGGGGTTAACCAAACTTGCAGAAACATGTTTATTTCTGCTGAAAAACATGTTTTGACACTTTCAGCACACTGGGGTTAAGACCTGAGTGTGTGGGCTCTTCTGAGCCTTGCAGTTACATAGGGATACAGCTGTCTGAAAAAACGCGTTTATTTCGGGCTGAAAAACACGTTTTGAAAAGTGAGCTGTTACTGACCCATAACTTACATGGGGTTGACCAAACTTGCAGAAACATGTTTTTTTCTGCTGAAAAACATGTTTTGACACTTTCAGCACACTGGGGTTAAGACCTGAGTGTGTGGGCTCTTCTGAGCCTTGCAGTTACATAGGGATACAGCTGTCTGAAAAAACGTGTTTATTTCGGGCTGAAAAACACGTTTTGAAAAGTGAGCTGTTACTGCCCCATAAGTTACATGGGGTTGACCAAACTTGCAGAAACGTTTATTTCTGCTGAAAAACATGTTTTGACACTTTCAGCACAGTGGGGTTAAGACCTGAGTGTGTGGGCTCTTCTGAGCCTTGCAGTTACATAGGGATACAGCTGTCTGAAAAAACGTGTTTATTTCGGGCTGAAAAACACGTTTTGAAAAGTGAGCTGTTACTGACCCATAACTTACCTGGGGTTAACCAAACTTGCAGAAACATGTTTATTTCTGCTGAAAAACATGTTTTGACACTTTCAGCACACTGGGGTTAAGACCTGAGTGTGTGGGCTCTTCTGAGCCTTGCAGTTACATAGGGATACAGCTGTCTGAAAAAATGTGTTTATTTCGGGCTGAAAAACACGTTTTGAAAAGTGAGCAGTTACTGACCCATAACTTACATGGGGTTAACCAAACTTGCAGAAACATGTTTATTTCTGCTGAAAAACATGTTTTGACACTTTCAGCACACTGGGGTTAAGACCTGAGTGTGTGGGCTCTTCTGAGCCTTGCAGTTACATAGGGATACAGCTGTCTGAAAAAACGTGTTTATTTCGGGCTGAAAAACACGTTTTGAAAAGTGAGCTGTTACTCACCCATAACTTACATGGGGTTGACCAAACTTGCAGAAACATGTTTATTTCTGCTGAAAAACATGTTTTGACACTTTCAGCACACTGGGGTTAAGACCTGAGTGTGTGGGCTCTTCTGAGCCTTGCAGTTACATAGGGATACAGCTGTCTAAAAAAACGCGTTTATTTCGGGCTGAAAAACACGTTTTGAAAAGTGAGCTGTTACTGCCCCATAAGTTACATGGGGTTGACCAAACTTGCAGAAACATGTTTATTTCTGCTGAAAAACATGTTTTGACACTTTCAGCACACTGGGGTTAAGACCTGAGTGTGTGTGCTCTTCTGAGCCTTGCAGTTACATAGGGATACAGCTGTCTGAAAAAACGCGTTTATTTCGGGCTGAAAAACACGTTTTGAAAAGTGAGCTGTTACTGACCCATAACTTACCTGGGGTTAACCAAACTTGCAGAAACATGTTTATTTCTGCTGAAAAACATGTTTTGACACTTTCAGCACACTGGGGTTAAGACCTGAGTGTGTGGGCTCTTCTGAGCCTTGCAGTTACATAGGGATACAGCTGTCTGAAAAAACGCGTTTTTTTCGGGCTGAAAAACACGTTTTGAAAAGTGAGCTGTTACTGCCCCATAAGTTACATGGGGTTGACCAAACTTGCAGAAACATGTTTATTTCTGCTGAAAAACATGTTTTGACACTTTCAGCACACTGGGGTTAAGACCTGAGTGTGTGGGCTCTTCTGAGCCTTGCAGTTACATAGGGATACAGCTGTCTGAAAAAACGTGTTTATTTCGGGCTGAAAAACACGTTTTGAAAAGTGAGCTGTTACTGACCCATAACTTACCTGGGGTTAACCAAACTTGCAGAAACATGTTTATTTCTGCTGAAAAACATGTTTTGACACTTTCAGCACACTGGGGTTAAGACCTGAGTGTGTGGGCTCTTCTGAGCCTTGCAGTTACATAGGGATACAGCTGTCTGAAAAAATGTGTTTATTTCGGGCTGAAAAACACGTTTTGAAAAGTGAGCAGTTACTGACCCATAACTTACATGGGGTTAACCAAACTTGCAGAAACATGTTTATTTCTGCTGAAAAACATGTTTTGACACTTTCAGCACACTGGGGTTAAGACCTGAGTGTGTGGGCTCTTCTGAGCCTTGCAGTTACATAGGGATACAGCTGTCTGAAAAAACGTGTTTATTTCGGGCTGAAAAACACGTTTTGAAAAGTGAGCTGTTACTCACCCATAACTTACATGGGGTTGACCAAACTTGCAGAAACATGTTTATTTCTGCTGAAAAACATGTTTTGACACTTTCAGCACACTGGGGTTAAGACCTGAGTGTGTGGGCTCTTCTGAGCCTTGCAGTTACATAGGGATACAGCTGTCTAAAAAAACGCGTTTATTTCGGGCTGAAAAACACGTTTTGAAAAGTGAGCTGTTACTGCCCCATAAGTTACATGGGGTTGACCAAACTTGCAGAAACATGTTTATTTCTGCTGAAAAACATGTTTTGACACTTTCAGCACACTGGGGTTAAGACCTGAGTGTGTGTGCTCTTCTGAGCCTTGCAGTTACATAGGGATACAGCTGTCTGAAAAAACGCGTTTATTTCGGGCTGAAAAACACGTTTTGAAAAGTGAGCTGTTACTGACCCATAACTTACCTGGGGTTAACCAAACTTGCAGAAACATGTTTATTTCTGCTGAAAAACATGTTTTGACACTTTCAGCACACTGGGGTTAAGACCTGAGTGTGTGGGCTCTTCTGAGCCTTGCAGTTACATAGGGATACAGCTGTCTGAAAAAACGCGTTTTTTTCGGGCTGAAAAACACGTTTTGAAAAGTGAGCTGTTACTGCCCCATAAGTTACATGGGGTTGACCAAACTTGCAGAAACATGTTTATTTCTGCTGAAAAACATGTTTTGACACTTTCAGCACACTGGGGTTAAGACCTGAGTGTGTGGGCTCTTCTGAGCCTTGCAGTTACATAGGGATACAGCTGTCTGAAAAAACGCGTTTATTTCGGGCTGAAAAACACGTTTTGAAAAGTGAGCTGTTACTGACCCATAACTTACATGGGGTTGACCAAACTTGCAGAAACATGTTTATTTCTGCTGAAAAACATGTTTTGACACTTTCAGCACACTGGGGTTAAGACCTGAGTGTGTGGGCTCTTCTGAGCCTTGCAGTTACATAGGGATACAGCTGTCTGAAAAAACGTGTTTATTTCGGGCTGAAAAACACGTTTTGAAAAGTGAGCTGTTACTGCCCCATAACTTACATGGGGTTGACCAAACTTGCAGAAACATGTTTATTTCTGCTGAAAAACATGTTTTGACACTTTCAGCACAGTGGGGTTAAGACCTGAGTGTGTGGGCTCTTCTGAGCCTTGCAGTTACATAGGGATACAGCTGTCTGAAAAAACGCGTTTATTTCGGGCTGAAAAACACGTTTTGAAAAGTGAGCTGTTACTGACCCATAACTTACATGGGGTTGACCAAACTTGCAGAAACATGTTTATTTCTGCTGAAAAACATGTTTTGACACTTTCAGCACAGTGGGGTTAAGACCTGAGTGTGTGGGCTCTTCTGAGCCTTGCAGTTACATAGGGATACAGCTGTCTGAAAAAACGTGTTTATTTCGGGCTGAAAAACACGTTTTGAAAAGTGAGCTGTTACTGACCCATAACTTACCTGGGGTTAACCAAACTTGCAGAAACATGTTTATTTCTGCTGAAAAACATGTTTTGACACTTTCAGCACACTGGGGTTAAGACCTGAGTGTGTGGGCTCTTCTGAGCCTTGCAGTTACATAGGGATACAGCTGTCTGAAAAAACGCGTTTATTTCGGGCTGAAAAACACGTTTTGAAAAGTGAGCTGTTACTGCCCCATAACTTACATGGGGTTGACCAAACTTGCAGAAACATGTTTATTTCTGCTGAAAAACATGTTTTGACACTTTCAGTACACTGGGGTTAAGACCTGAGTGTGTGGGCTCTTCTGAGCCTTGCAGTTACATTGGGATACAGCTGTCTGAAAAAACGCGTTTATTTCGGGCTGAAAAACACGTTTTGAAAAGTGAGCTGTTACTGCCCCATAACTTACATGGGGTTGACCAAACTTGCAGAAACATGTTTATTTCTGCTGAAAAACATGTTTTGACACTTTCAGCACACTGGGGTTAAGACCTGAGTGTGTGGGCTCTTCTGAGCCTTGCAGTTACATAGGGATACAGCTGTCTGAAAAAACGAGTTTATTTCGGCTGAAAAACACGTTTTGAAAAGTGAGCTGTTACTGACCCATAACTTACATGGGGTTGACCAAACTTGCAGAAACATGTTTATTTCTGCTGAAAAACATGTTTTGACACTTTCAGCACACTGGGGTTAAGACCTGAGTGTGTGGGCTCTTCTGAGCCTTGCAGTTACATAGGGATACAGCTGTCTGAAAAAACGTGTTTATTTCGGACTGAAAAACACGTTTTGAAAAGTGAGCTGTTACTGCCCCATAAGTTACATGGGGTTGACCAAACTTGCAGAAACATGTTTATTTCTGCTGAAAAACATGTTTTGACACTTTCAGCACACTGGGGTTAAGACCTGAGTGTGTGGGCTCTTCTGAGCCTTGCAGTTACATAGGGATACAGCTGTCTGAAAAAACGCGTTTATTTCGGGCTGAAAAACACGTTTTGAAAAGTGAGCTGTTACTGCCCCATAAGTTACATGGGGTTGACCAAACTTGCAGAAACATGTTTATTTCTGCTGAAAAACATGTTTTGACACTTTCAGCACAGTGGGGTTAAGACCTGAGTGTGTGGGCTCTTCTGAGCCTTGCAGTTACATAGGGATACAGCTGTCTGAAAAAACGTGTTTATTTCGGGCTGAAAAACACGTTTTGAAAAGTGAGCTGTTACTGACCCATAACTTACCTGGGGTTAACCAAACTTGCAGAAACATGTTTATTTCTGCTGAAAAACATGTTTTGACACTTTCAGCACACTGGGGTTAAGACCTGAGTGTGTGGGCTCTTCTGAGCCTTGCAGTTACATAGGGATACAGCTGTCTGAAAAAACGCGTTTATTTCGGGCTGAAAAACACGTTTTGAAAAGTGAGCTGTTACTGACCCATAACTTACATGGGGTTGACCAAACTTGCAGAAACATGTTTATTTCTGCTGAAAAACATGTTTTGACACTTTCAGCACACTGGGGTTAAGACCTGAGTGTGTGGGCTCTTCTGAGCCTTGCAGTTACATTGGGATACAGCTGTCTGAAAAAACGCGTTTATTTCGGGCTGAAAAACACGTTTTGAAAAGTGAGCAGTTACTGACCCATAACTTACATGGGGTTAACCAAACTTGCAGAAACATGTTTATTTCTGCTGAAAAACATGTTTTGACACTTTCAGCACACTGGGGTTAAGACCTGAGTGTGTGGGCTCTTCTGAGCCTTGCAGTTACATAGGGATACAGCTGTCTGAAAAAACGCGTTTATTTCGGGCTGAAAAACACGTTTTGAAAAGTGAGCTGTTACTGCCCCATAACTTACATGTGGTTGACCAAACTTGCAGAAACATGTTTATTTCTGCTGAAAAACATGTTTTGACACTTTCAGTACACTGGGGTTAAGACCTGAGTGTGTGGGCTCTTCTGAGCCTTGCAGTTACATAGGGATACAGCTGTCTGAAAAAACGCGTTTATTTCGGGCTGAAAAACACGTTTTGAAAAGTGAGCAGTTACTGACCCATAACTTACATGGGGTTAACCAAACTTGCAGAAACATGTTTATTTCTGCTGAAAAACATGTTTTGACACTTTCAGCACACTGGGGTTAAGACCTGAGTGTGTGGGCTCTTCTGAGCCTTGCAGTTACATAGGGATACAGCTGTCTGAAAAAACGCGTTTATTTCGGGCTGAAAAACACGTTTTGAAAAGTGAGCTGTTACTGACCCATAACTTACATGGGGTTGACCAAACTTGCAGAAACATGTTTTTTTCTGCTGAAAAACATGTTTTGACACTTTCAGCACACTGGGGTTAAGACCTGAGTGTGTGGGCTCTTCTGAGCCTTGCAGTTACATAGGGATACAGCTGTCTGAAAAAACGTGTTTATTTCGGGCTGAAAAACACGTTTTGAAAAGTGAGCTGTTACTGCCCCATAAGTTACATGGGGTTGACCAAACTTGCAGAAACGTTTATTTCTGCTGAAAAACATGTTTTGACACTTTCAGCACAGTGGGGTTAAGACCTGAGTGTGTGGGCTCTTCTGAGCCTTGCAGTTACATAGGGATACAGCTGTCTGAAAAAACGTGTTTATTTCGGGCTGAAAAACACGTTTTGAAAAGTGAGCTGTTACTGACCCATAACTTACCTGGGGTTAACCAAACTTGCAGAAACATGTTTATTTCTGCTGAAAAACATGTTTTGACACTTTCAGCACACTGGGGTTAAGACCTGAGTGTGTGGGCTCTTCTGAGCCTTGCAGTTACATAGGGATACAGCTGTCTGAAAAAATGTGTTTATTTCGGGCTGAAAAACACGTTTTGAAAAGTGAGCAGTTACTGACCCATAACTTACATGGGGTTAACCAAACTTGCAGAAACATGTTTATTTCTGCTGAAAACATGTTTTGACACTTTCAGCACACTGGGGTTAAGACCTGAGTGTGTGGGCTCTTCTGAGCCTTGCAGTTACATAGGGATACAGCTGTCTGAAAAAACGTGTTTATTTCGGGCTGAAAAACACGTTTTGAAAAGTGAGCTGTTACTCACCCATAACTTACATGGGGTTGACCAAACTTGCAGAAACATGTTTATTTCTGCTGAAAAACATGTTTTGACACTTTCAGCACACTGGGGTTAAGACCTGAGTGTGTGGGCTCTTCTGAGCCTTGCAGTTACATAGGGATACAGCTGTCTAAAAAAACGCGTTTATTTCGGGCTGAAAAACACGTTTTGAAAAGTGAGCTGTTACTGCCCCATAAGTTACATGGGGTTGACCAAACTTGCAGAAACATGTTTATTTCTGCTGAAAAACATGTTTTGACACTTTCAGCACACTGGGGTTAAGACCTGAGTGTGTGTGCTCTTCTGAGCCTTGCAGTTACATAGGGATACAGCTGTCTGAAAAAACGCGTTTATTTCGGGCTGAAAAACACGTTTTGAAAAGTGAGCTGTTACTGACCCATAACTTACCTGGGGTTAACCAAACTTGCAGAAACATGTTTATTTCTGCTGAAAAACATGTTTTGACACTTTCAGCACACTGGGGTTAAGACCTGAGTGTGTGGGCTCTTCTGAGCCTTGCAGTTACATAGGGATACAGCTGTCTGAAAAAACGCGTTTTTTTCGGGCTGAAAAACACGTTTTGAAAAGTGAGCTGTTACTGCCCCATAAGTTACATGGGGTTGACCAAACTTGCAGAAACATGTTTATTTCTGCTGAAAAACATGTTTTGACACTTTCAGCACACTGGGGTTAAGACCTGAGTGTGTGGGCTCTTCTGAGCCTTGCAGTTACATAGGGATACAGCTGTCTGAAAAAACGTGTTTATTTCGGGCTGAAAAACACGTTTTGAAAAGTGAGCTGTTACTGACCCATAACTTACCTGGGGTTAACCAAACTTGCAGAAACATGTTTATTTCTGCTGAAAAACATGTTTTGACACTTTCAGCACACTGGGGTTAAGACCTGAGTGTGTGGGCTCTTCTGAGCCTTGCAGTTACATAGGGATACAGCTGTCTGAAAAAATGTGTTTATTTCGGGCTGAAAAACACGTTTTGAAAAGTGAGCAGTTACTGACCCATAACTTACATGGGGTTAACCAAACTTGCAGAAACATGTTTATTTCTGCTGAAAAACATGTTTTGACACTTTCAGCACACTGGGGTTAAGACCTGAGTGTGTGGGCTCTTCTGAGCCTTGCAGTTACATAGGGATACAGCTGTCTGAAAAAACGTGTTTATTTCGGGCTGAAAAACACGTTTTGAAAAGTGAGCTGTTACTCACCCATAACTTACATGGGGTTGACCAAACTTGCAGAAACATGTTTATTTCTGCTGAAAAACATGTTTTGACACTTTCAGCACACTGGGGTTAAGACCTGAGTGTGTGGGCTCTTCTGAGCCTTGCAGTTACATAGGGATACAGCTGTCTAAAAAAACGCGTTTATTTCGGGCTGAAAAACACGTTTTGAAAAGTGAGCTGTTACTGCCCCATAAGTTACATGGGGTTGACCAAACTTGCAGAAACATGTTTATTTCTGCTGAAAAACATGTTTTGACACTTTCAGCACACTGGGGTTAAGACCTGAGTGTGTGTGCTCTTCTGAGCCTTGCAGTTACATAGGGATACAGCTGTCTGAAAAAACGCGTTTATTTCGGGCTGAAAAACACGTTTTGAAAAGTGAGCTGTTACTGACCCATAACTTACCTGGGGTTAACCAAACTTGCAGAAACATGTTTATTTCTGCTGAAAAACATGTTTTGACACTTTCAGCACACTGGGGTTAAGACCTGAGTGTGTGGGCTCTTCTGAGCCTTGCAGTTACATAGGGATACAGCTGTCTGAAAAAACGCGTTTTTTTCGGGCTGAAAAACACGTTTTGAAAAGTGAGCTGTTACTGCCCCATAAGTTACATGGGGTTGACCAAACTTGCAGAAACATGTTTATTTCTGCTGAAAAACATGTTTTGACACTTTCAGCACACTGGGGTTAAGACCTGAGTGTGTGGGCTCTTCTGAGCCTTGCAGTTACATAGGGATACAGCTGTCTGAAAAAACGCGTTTATTTCGGGCTGAAAAACACGTTTTGAAAAGTGAGCTGTTACTGACCCATAACTTACATGGGGTTGACCAAACTTGCAGAAACATGTTTATTTCTGCTGAAAAACATGTTTTGACACTTTCAGCACACTGGGGTTAAGACCTGAGTGTGTGGGCTCTTCTGAGCCTTGCAGTTACATAGGGATACAGCTGTCTGAAAAAACGTGTTTATTTCGGGCTGAAAAACACGTTTTGAAAAGTGAGCTGTTACTGCCCCATAACTTACATGGGGTTGACCAAACTTGCAGAAACATGTTTATTTCTGCTGAAAAACATGTTTTGACACTTTCAGCACAGTGGGGTTAAGACCTGAGTGTGTGGGCTCTTCTGAGCCTTGCAGTTACATAGGGATACAGCTGTCTGAAAAAAACGCGTTTATTTCGGGCTGAAAAACACGTTTTGAAAAGTGAGCTGTTACTGACCCATAACTTACATGGGGTTGACCAAACTTGCAGAAACATGTTTATTTCTGCTGAAAAACATGTTTTGACACTTTCAGCACAGTGGGGTTAAGACCTGAGTGTGTGGGCTCTTCTGAGCCTTGCAGTTACATAGGGATACAGCTGTCTGAAAAAACGTGTTTATTTCGGGCTGAAAAACACGTTTTGAAAAGTGAGCTGTTACTGACCCATAACTTACCTGGGGTTAACCAAACTTGCAGAAACATGTTTATTTCTGCTGAAAAACATGTTTTGACACTTTCAGCACACTGGGGTTAAGACCTGAGTGTGTGGGCTCTTCTGAGCCTTGCAGTTACATAGGGATACAGCTGTCTGAAAAAACGCGTTTATTTCGGGCTGAAAAACACGTTTTGAAAAGTGAGCTGTTACTGCCCCATAACTTACATGGGGTTGACCAAACTTGCAGAAACATGTTTATTTCTGCTGAAAAACATGTTTTGACACTTTCAGTACACTGGGGTTAAGACCTGAGTGTGTGGGCTCTTCTGAGCCTTGCAGTTACATTGGGATACAGCTGTCTGAAAAACGCGTTTATTTCGGGCTGAAAAACACGTTTTGAAAAGTGAGCTGTTACTGCCCCATAACTTACATGGGGTTGACCAAACTTGCAGAAACATGTTTATTTCTGCTGAAAAACATGTTTTGACACTTTCAGCACACTGGGGTTAAGACCTGAGTGTGTGGGCTCTTCTGAGCCTTGCAGTTACATAGGGATACAGCTGTCTGAAAAAACGAGTTTATTTCGGCTGAAAAACACGTTTTGAAAAGTGAGCTGTTACTGACCCATAACTTACATGGGGTTGACCAAACTTGCAGAAACATGTTTATTTCTGCTGAAAAACATGTTTTGACACTTTCAGCACACTGGGGTTAAGACCTGAGTGTGTGGGCTCTTCTGAGCCTTGCAGTTACATAGGGATACAGCTGTCTGAAAAAACGTGTTTATTTCGGACTGAAAAACACGTTTTGAAAAGTGAGCTGTTACTGCCCCATAAGTTACATGGGGTTGACCAAACTTGCAGAAACATGTTTATTTCTGCTGAAAAACATGTTTTGACACTTTCAGCACACTGGGGTTAAGACCTGAGTGTGTGGGCTCTTCTGAGCCTTGCAGTTACATAGGGATACAGCTGTCTGAAAAAACGCGTTTATTTCGGGCTGAAAAACACGTTTTGAAAAGTGAGCTGTTACTGCCCCATAAGTTACATGGGGTTGACCAAACTTGCAGAAACATGTTTATTTCTGCTGAAAAACATGTTTTGACACTTTCAGCACAGTGGGGTTAAGACCTGAGTGTGTGGGCTCTTCTGAGCCTTGCAGTTACATAGGGATACAGCTGTCTGAAAAAACGTGTTTATTTCGGGCTGAAAAACACGTTTTGAAAAGTGAGCTGTTACTGACCCATAACTTACCTGGGGTTAACCAAACTTGCAGAAACATGTTTATTTCTGCTGAAAAACATGTTTTGACACTTTCAGCACACTGGGGTTAAGACCTGAGTGTGTGGGCTCTTCTGAGCCTTGCAGTTACATAGGGATACAGCTGTCTGAAAAAACGCGTTTATTTCGGGCTGAAAAACACGTTTTGAAAAGTGAGCAGTTACTGACCCATAACTTACATGGGGTTAACCAAACTTGCAGAAACATGTTTATTTCTGCTGAAAAACATGTTTTGACACTTTCAGCACACTGGGGTTAAGACCTGAGTGTGTGGGCTCTTCTGAGCCTTGCAGTTACATAGGGATACAGCTGTCTGAAAAAACGTGTTTATTTCGGGCTGAAAAACACGTTTTGAAAAG